>NW_018108186.1:381339-388693 GCF_000183805.2 Loa loa | reverse complement strand
ATATATATATATATATATATATATATATATATATATATATATAATTTATATTGCAGGTAGATTGTGAGGACACAATGGTATCGCTAACATTCAAAACCAGAAAACCATTTACTGGACGTGTATATGTACGGGGGCTAGCTGACGATGACCGATGTTCCAGGAATTTTGCATCAAACGTCGATCAGAGCAAATTTTCACTGATGATTCAGAATGGTGATTGTACTATGCAACGACAGCGAGTTACCGGTTCTTTGGAAGTATCTTCTGTGTACTTTTAATAAGCTCGAAATATTTTATGTCGCATTATTTTCGTCTTGTCCAACAGACCATGGAGGCGCAGTTATTCAAGTTTATTTAGTATAAAATTGTGACATTCCACAAAGCATTTTGGAAAGTTTCAAGGCAACCAATTTCAGGGCATTATGTTCTCCCTTACAATCGTAGTATCGTTTCATGGGACATTTGTCACGCGAGCTGATCGTGCCTATCGTTGCATGTGTTTTTTCCGAAATATCAAACGGCTAACATCCGGTGTAGATATGTCTTCAATTGGCACCACTGAATTGATGGATACGGTACAAATGCCTACTTGCACATACAGTATTCATTCTGGAAGCGCAGATGGACCACCAGCTGTGTAAAACTTTTTCGAAATTCTCAAATTTATATTTTGAAATTCGAAATTACCTCATACCAACCACTGTCATGCAGTTTTCTTGCTTCATAGTGTCCCTCTAATTGTTGTCCTGTCCCAGTTTACCAATCGGATTTGTAAATTGTGTTGTTTTGCGCATTGTTTGTTATCGAGCGAGCAGTTTAAGCAAAAAATCCCAAAACACCATTCTAATTTAGGAATAAATGGTTATTTTAAATTTCAATTTGATTTGTTATCTTATATTTTAAATTTAGTTTTCTTCGAAATTTTCGAAAACAACAAACTTTAAATAAGTTTAATATTATAGTTCATAAATTATAGTTATGGCCAAGTCGGTGAGAAAATTTACCACGTTTGGGAATGTGACGATGACACACAAGGCTTTTTGGTACATTCATGCTTTGTTAACGATGGACGAGGAACACGTTTTGACTTGGTATCTGACTTTTGTTATCTGTAAAAATTAATCAATATTTGATTGAATTAGCAGAAAGTTAATAATAAATTGAAATATATTTTAGCTTGATTTGGATGGATGCGCTATTGATCCTATCATTCAACCTGATGTGCAATATGACGAAGACTTGAGAAGAGTAAGTTCAAAAAAAAGAAAGAAACAAAGATAATTTGATTTATCTTGAATCTTTTGAAGGCAAAGGTTTAGCAGTTCAATAGAAAATTGTTTAACATTAAGAGTAAGACGTAATAAAATTTGGGTATTACAAGAATTGAATAAAACTATTTCAACTTTATTTCATTATGAAAAAAATATATATGTTAATAGATTTAGTTTACAAGCTTTCTCATTTCTGAATACTTTCCCACAGTTAGATCGATTGTCAGTTGGATCGATTGAAAGGCCTAATCCATCATAACACCGGTTTCGAACCAAATTTATTTTTCTCCCTTAAGCCATGAAGCAGTTAAAATTGCTTCAGATTTGTTTGGGAAAAAACTCATGTCCTATTTTGGCAATAATATCTTATAAATAAATTTTCAAGAAGTTAAATTTCCATTATTATTTCTAGTAATCAATTACTCAAACTCTTATATAATCTGGACATTAACTGAATTTTACAGGCAGTGGTTGAAACGTGGGGTTATAAGTTCAGTGATACTTCGGTTTTAAATTATCAGTGTGTCGTGGAGTTGTGCAAGAAAAGTGCTGGTGAATGTGAAGGTCTCATTCCACCGACATGCACCAGTAGTAACCGAATTCGGCGCAGTGTAGCCAACAACGATTCTAGGTTTGGTATTTAAAATTTCGAATGATAAAACCATAATCAGTGCAGAAGTGATTTTAAAATATATTCTAAAATTTCAATATTTTAGTGTCATATTAGAAAGAAATACGCATCAGACATCAAATTTACGTCACATTCACCAAATGGATTTGGTTGCTACACTCAGCATGCTCGATAATATTGAGGAAAATGGATTATCTGACCCTCGATCGCGTTATTTAAAACAAGAAATCACTCAGGTATACTTTTTTAGCATTAATTTTTACATTTGAAATTAAATGACTTACAGCATTGTAATGATTTAAAGGTATTTCCCGGAAATTTTAGTATTAGACGCAAGTTCTATATACAGAGCAGTCCATTTGGCTATTCTTTTGATATACAGATTTTAACGAAACTTTTCAAGAAATGTGATTCTTATCGACTAAGAATATAATTAAAATGAAAGTATTTATTGGACTTCAACAAATTAACGTCAATTCAAATTTATGTAATAAAGGAATCACAAATCAAATATTTAAATTTCAGTCCAATTATGGGTCAAAAAATGGAATGGCAATAGCATTGGTAGCATTACAGAGAGTATGTCTAACTTATCCAGTTTTTGGTTCATTGCTTGTCGCTATTTCACTTCTATTTACCGCTTTATCAACCACTGTGGTTTTCGTGTACAGGAGAAATAGGTAAGAACTTTCCAAAATCCTACAATTAAAAATTTATACGTGGAAATATCCAGCTTCCGTTAGTACCATATTTCGTTGGAACTGCTCATAAGTTAGTGTATAAGAGAGTTCTGATATTCGATTTAAATCCTTCAGGAGAGAAGTTCTTTTATTTCTATTTTACGATTGAAACTTAACTTCACAATCAGTCTTTTAAATCCATGCACAAGTTGTGAAGCACAAATTCACAGAAAATAAATAATATGCTAATATGCTTGAATGCAATAAGGTGACATTTTTTTCTCTTTCCTTTTTTGGATTGATAAATGCTAATCGATAGTAAAATCGATAATTATGAAATTTTTTTCCAGGAAAGCGTGAGGAGAGGGAAAATATTGCCACTTTCAGCGATAAACTTCATTGAAATTTCGGCTAATAATGACCACTACTTGTGATATTGGCAAATTTTATCATCGTAATAATAAGGATTCAGGTGATAATGTTAAATATGGCCGTCACAAGCTGATCTAATAAATGTATAAGGAACCAGAATAATTTTCGAATAAATAATTTTCAAATAATATATCATAATGTCACGATGTGTCTTAAGAGATAATGTTCAATGACTGAGAAAGGTGAAAACTAAATATTCAGGTGATAATGTCAAACTAAATTAACTAAAATTAATTACTTAGCCAATAAACTAACTTTCGACCGACAATTGATCAAGAGTACCTTCTGTAAGCTTACTTTTGTTGGAATGAAAAAAGAAATTATTTGATAATCAATATAGAAATAGTTGTACCTACATCAACGTGATAAGTGCGCTTATTATTGCATTCAATGTGAAAAAGTTGCACTGTAACAAATAATTTGTTATTTAAACGTTTAAGGCTGAACACCATCCAACATTTTGAATATCGGCTCTCATGTTGCAGCAATAGAAATATCAGAATTCTAGTAGAATTAATCTCGAAATGCAAATTATAACTATATTCAAAATGTAATAAGTACATTAAAAAGGCTTTGTCATTTTAACAAAATAGAAGAACTTGTTAATCGGTGTTGATTTCATTGTTTCGGGAGTTCGTCGTGTGCGGGAATTATCGAATGTCCGTTTCGCCATGCCCAGTAATGCATCACGCGCTCCGGCCCATGCGTGTGGTCCCTACAAAAACACCAACAAACTATTTTCAGTCCACAAAAAACAAACTGAGCAAACTGGAAAACGAAGCAAAAAGAGTAAAAAAAAAATGCTCAGAAGACACTTTCAGATGACATCTTCCAATGATGGCCGATTATGGCCGCCATTACACTGGAACCATTCTACCAAATGAGCCAAAAGTTTTTTTTGGCCAAATATGGTAGTGCTCGATCAATGATAGTGCTGCCAAAGCAGAGAATATTGCAAAGCGTAAACTACAGTATCCCACCGACTCCAGAAAAATAATTAGGGTAGAAATGTAAAAATAATTTTTACGAATTATACTGAAAGTACGAATTTTTTTCATAACACAAAACTGATCATAAATATCAATATTGACAAAAACACACTTAATTAATTAAAGTTTTTTAATTTTCGTAAATTTTATTAAAATTAAGACTGACTGACATTTAATCTAAATTGATACGGTGCCAAGCCTTCAAACAATAGAGTGTATGCCAAACGAGGATCACTGAACCAGTACTTGAGCAAATTCGGTTTTGCACCAATCATCTTCGCTAGTTCATCCATATAGATTACATAATCCACCTCAAATTTGCTCAACTGTGCGAAAATTATTTTATTTTATTTTGTTTTGCTTTCTTCTTTACATAATCAGAGATAAATTACTTTTTAAAGAAACAAAAAGGAAAAAATTAATACTATCCACTTATGTGATTAGATTATGATAAACCTCCAAAGTATGTCGCCGATTTTTCAGAAATCTTTTCTCCATTACCGCTCTTCTTTTTTCAATATCTTTTTTCATTTTTTGAATTTTGGGTAGCTTGCAATGGCCAGCTAGTACTTCACAGTAAAATCGAGATTGCATTTCAGAAATAGGCATTATAGAACCAACCGGTTGGATAAGACCTATTACAGCTAGATTATTCTGCAAATGTAAATAGTTGTGCTTCAAGAAAATCATGGGAAGTGCAAGGATACAATAAAAATATTACAAGACATGAAACGAGAAAAAGAATCGATATTGAAAAGTCAAATTTTCAAACTGAAAGCAAACCCTTGGCGATAATTGTGGTGGATACATATGTAGATACAGATCGACCTCATTATCGGTAACAGGTATAAGATTACCATCTTCAACAATTGGAAATTGAAATGAATAACCTGTACCAAAGATTACTGTATCAACATTACACACAGTTGTACCATCCTCAAATATCACATCGTGTTCGGTAAAACGAGCAACGTTCGGTTTAATCTAAAATATTGCCATTCTAAGCATAATTACATCCTCTTCTACTCTTCACGCAATTACTGTCTATTTATTTAGTCAATGATAATTGAGGAATATAGCCGGAATATGACATGCATATACGGTATATCTGACATATCATACATAGATTCCAAGAAAGTTCACGTGATTTTCATCGGCCAAATGCTCCGTTGACTCAATAATTATCCAGATTTTTTGTGATTAATTTTATTACTTTTGGTTTACCTAGTAATTAATTGGATTTACTTTACTTACAATAATAGACCCACAAACGATACGACCCGGCAGGTCATCGTTGATAGTAGCATGCTGTGCAAGAGCGTGATGTTTCGGTTTTAAACCATACCGTCCATGATCAAAGTTTTGTTCAAGTCTGCTTTCATATGTTTTATTAATCAACTGCAATTTACGTTTCATTTTAAGTATTGACATTCATAGGTAAAGTTAAATCTAACCAAAAAAAAGTTAAGAGGAGAGAAAACTTGAGGATCATCGAATATTGCTATACATAAAAATATTTCATCAGTTGTTGCATCATTTAAATCCATTTTTTTGTCTGATTATTGTTTATTATATGTATGATATAATTTCATTTATAGTTTTCTTTGAGGTTGAATGTTTTATTATTATGCAATAGCAATTCTTTTTGCGAACGTTATACAATGATAGCTGAACCTAAGAAAAGTCAATGTTTAGGAATCCTACTTTATCAACACCTATTATCCTGCAATATTTTCCAATCTCATGGATTGTTAAGTAATATTCTTAATTATCATCCATCCCAAATTGATTTTTAACTTACATGTCCATTTTAAAGGGCTGTTAAGTCCCGGCAGTTCCGAAGGAAATCCACCCAATAATAAAATTTTCATTTTAGTTTGCATCAAACAAGTAGCGTCAAACAAAAGTGGATAAATTCATCTGCTCAAATCTGTAGTAATTAATAAATGAATGGCAGAACTTACCCAAGATGGTGCCAGTTTTCTTATTGCATGCATATAACGATTGACAAAAACAAAATCAATTGGTTCACCCTTATCCCAAATTCTTTTAAGCACCCAAGTGCCAGTACGGGTTGATATGTAAACCTGGAATAAAGCTAAGTTATCATTAACAGCTGCTTAAGCTACCACTAATATTGATGGACAGAAATAATGCAGAAAGGCGATGAATCACCTTAATAGATGAATTACCTTAATATTTTTTAAATTTTAATAAGAAAAAAGCGTACCTCCTTGGCGATTCTACTCAAATCGACTGCAATATCACCAGAAGAATTGCCAATTCCAATCACTACTACAGTTTTGTCAATATACGAGAACGGTTCGCGATAATCATGGCTATGAATAATTTCACCACGGAATTTACCCTGCCCGGGGAACGGTTCTGGCCAATATGGTATTGTATGGTGGCCACAGCAGAGCAGTATTCCATCAAATTTTTCAGTTTGTATTGTACCATCACTATAAAAACTAGAACCTCTAAAAAAAATTAAATTCTAAACAAAATTGAAAAGAAAATTTAATTTCTATACAAAATATAGTCTTCCTACCCTTTGGTTGCATAATTTTTTATCTTTCTGAAGTCCACTGTTACGCAATATCGTAAATGAAGCGATAAATAGTTATCATTCACGTTATCATTTACGTAAAAAAGGATATTGTCTTCTCTTTATAGTCTTACGTAAAACATATTATATGACCTCATAAATTAGTTGAGTGATCAAAGCAAAAGGCCGAATAACTATGACTATACAATATTTCTCAGCATTGGATATAAACAAAAAGTTACAGAAAGGTCCCCAGAGCAAGATATCAAAGGACTTAAGAAATGAATCTGCACTATCTGAAATGAAAGACATGCCGAAATAAATATAAATAAGTTCCTTTGCTTCATTCCAAGGAATAAAACCTTGTATTACATGAAGCTTGAAGGATTCAGCAAAGAGATGTCTCAAGGAAAGCTACAGTAATGTGAATGAAAATATTGAAACATATAGATGGCAGGTAAGACAGACGATGTAAGAGAAGAATAAGAAAATGGCTAAGGAAAAGTCAGATAAAGTGTTGAAGTGAGGAAAGTTTGACAAGGTCAAATACATAAGAAAGAGAGGAGATGAAGCAAGTAAGGGAATCTGATGAATGTGGATTCAATAGGGACAAGTCGGTAACTGATTCATATCAGTACAAAAATAAGTAAGAAAAGGATCGTTCATGTTTGGAAGTGATGCTGAGAAACATATCACAAATGGAGGCCAGCTGATAACAACTGCATGTATCTGCATGTAACACTGCATGTATCTGCATGTAACACTGCATGTATCTGCATGTAACAACTGCATGATCTGCATGT
>NW_018108186.1:378288-381112 GCF_000183805.2 Loa loa | reverse complement strand
AACAACTGCATGTGTCTGCATGTATCTGCATGTAACAACTGCATGTAACAACTGCATGTATCTGCATATAACAACTGCATGTATCTCGTTAGTGATATATTTACTACATTTCTTTGATTATAATGAAAAGGCTGAAATGCTAATGAATTTACTAATAAATTTAGGTTTCTAAGAGATGTGAGTCATCTCTTGAAAAGCTCAAAATCGGGATAGTGAAAAGTTGAGGAAATGGGAGCAGTTAGACAAAAAGAGTAGTTGAAATTTAGAATGAACAGTCGTGGGAATTAAATGAAGAGATATGAAGCGGTAATGATTCAGTCATGAAATGCATGCTCAGGTATAAAGCACCAAGGAATATTCAAATCAGTTAAAGAATGAAGAAGCTGAAAATGTTATCTAAATCTATGAGAGAGAGAGAGAGAGAAAGAGAGACAAAGAAAGGTAAGGAACAGGCAAAATTGGTTTCATAATTATACCTTGAGATGACACTTTCTTAGAGATGACTGGAATAGTAATCGACAGATATGACGGATGAAAGTAAAGACATGATGTTGAACCTTTTTTACAATACAAAAAAAAGTACGGAAAGTGCAAATAAAAGTTTGAGGTTTCAGGAGACGAACGACAAGATAACCTAAACATAATTTTCATTGCGAACCAAAGTGAAGAAAGAATGTCTGACAGATTAAATAAGAATGATTTAAGAAATTTGATGGTTATGATAAAAAGGAGTCATGGCAAAGACATACCAGGGAATTTAGACTTCACTGACTCTTCAGGCTTGGCCAGAATCATAAAGGAAAGTGGTATGACCCTCGCATTATTGCCACTAATAAGTATATAAATAAAATGAAACAAATCAACTTACTTGATAATGTTATACGTAACATTCCATCGGCCAGTTTCTTCATATTTTTCATCCCTTTCAATACGTGTCACTTCGTGTTTCAAATTAATGTGTTCTAACAAATGAAAATGATTAGCATAAGATCGAAAATATGCCAACAATTGTACGTGACTCATGAAATTAGGCATCTCAGGTAGTGGAACAAAATCGCTGAAAGCTGTCATCTCCTTTGATGTATTGATTGTTGTATGTTTCATCACCGTACCCTCGCCTGAACAATAAACAAATTCGATAAAAGTTGTAGAAATGATAAATTAAGAAAATAAGTGTAAAACTTGTTTCTATTAGTAGTTCTCCAAAAATGTCAATCAGTAAAGTGAAATAAATTATAAAGACAGGAGATTTGATAATTAAATCATACATCACGACAAACCTTTGTTTTAAAAAATTATTGCAGAGCAAAAGACTACTTCATTTCCACTCATTCAAAAGTCAACTTTGTTCAAAATTTTTTCTCGGACTCTCATAAGCTTACAAAACCAGTAATTAAAATATTGTTCGACCAATGATTTTTCTACGGAGAAATGCGAGAAAAGCTATTATCGTATCCAATGATCTTTTGCTTCAGTATCAATCATCCGCCATTTTTAGTTCCAACAATCGATTATTTCTTAATTTCTCGTTTTTCAAACTTATCTAAGCACCATTTTAATTTTTCATATTATATATATTATCCTTTTCCTTTTGTTTATTGTTCTATTTTTTTCTTCACTTCTAAAATACTCACTTTTATCAGTTGTTCATTTAACTCAGCATTTAATAGAAGAGCAGAATCTACAGGACCAAATGTTCTTCGTGACATTTAGTAAGGACAAAAGAGCATAACAACGGATAACAAAAGTTTAATTATCACAGCAATGACATGTTGAGATGTACCATAAGTCAATATCCTCGTTATTTTAAAGAGAGCTTGGGAATTAAATGCTGGGAAATTAGTATAATTAAAAGTATTTCGTTTTAATCAGTAGCATTTGAACTTCTTGTGCATACTATTTTTAACAGCACTAAATGCAGGGATTAAAGAATTGCAGTTTAGTTTCAGAATGTGGCTATAAGGTGGACAGCTAACTCTGGCGATTTAGAAATTCATATTTTTAAAATTCGAACCAGGACAAGGTTGCGATTTATATCGCCACAATCCACCAATATCGCAGGATTTCTCGAAGCATACCACTTGTAAGCCATTTTCAAGACATGTTTTTGTGGCGGTCAGACCACTTGCTCCGGCACCTATCACACAAATTTTGGCAGGCATCTGTAGTTTCAGTTGAAAGGTTCAATGACTTTCACCAAATATTAAATTCAATTTATGAGATGAAAGGATCTGAATAGCCAAATTTCAGTTTGCACTTCGTTAAAATTATTACACAAAAAAAAGTAAATTGAGAAATAAAAGACGAAATATTGTTTGAATCATTGCTACTTATGTAGTAAAGTCACCATAGAGGTCATCTTAAGATCACAACTATTATTTGTGAAAAAATTATTGTATTGAGCTGTTATAATGAAATTGCCTCTTGTTACACATTTGTTATTCATGGCGCATTCCGATGTGCACGTTTAGCATCACTTCGAATTTTTTAAAAATGTGATAAAGCTAACCAACAAATTATCTCATATTACTAGTAAAATTGACTAAAACAACAAACTTAGTACAAACATAGAAAAAAGGGAAACAAATAATTTGCTGATTTGTTAAATTTTATTTATTTGTTTATAAATTGCACAGAAATTTCCGAATATCAATATTATGAAATACATTGAAAGAAATATTATTGTTATTAAAAGACATTCAAAAAAAACACATTTAAGCTTAAAACATATATATATATATATATATGTATATATATATATATATATATATATATATATATATATATATATATATATATATATATATATATATATATATATATA
>NW_018108186.1:367309-377512 GCF_000183805.2 Loa loa | reverse complement strand
TATATATATATATATATATATATATATATATATATATATATATACAAGCTATTATAAACATTCTATGAAACATGAAAGAAAAAAACTACTACATTTTGAACATTATTTCAATATCCTTAAATATCATAATTACTGAAACCTAATCTACCCGAAATATTATACTAATTGATTGGAAATCCTTTGTTGATCAGCGATGAATAGGGAAAATATTGAGAAATTATGACAATCCACTAACAAGAACTGATGATAAAGTAACTGTCAATGACAAAAAATAACATACCGTTACACGACAGCATATGAAAGCACACTCCACTTCAAATACTTTTTTCATTGTGCACGACCCACAGCACATTTTAAGTATTATGATTTTTTCCTCATCAAAATAATTTTGGAAATTGCTGTTCAACAAGTTTTTCCTTTTTACAAAAAGAAATAGTTATGTAATTTTAATTTTAAAATGCAAGTAAGTAAGGAGAAAGGAAAATTAAGAAATGCTACAGTAACTGGTTTAGGAAGTAGAAAAGTGTAAGGAGCACTGAGAAAGAATCATTTATTTTGTACTTTTGTACTATTCATTTTTGCACGACTTATTTTACAATTATTGTTAAATAGCAATGATAATGAAACTATTTCAAAATATATAACGAAAAGCTAGTGGAGAATAAGTAGAAAAAGCATAATTGTGACACAAAGATGACATCATCACTGCTTATTTTCCTTAACCGTAGTTCCTCCTTTCACAAGAAGTGATAACTGCCATTTGCATAAAAGGAAAGGTAAATTTTAAAAAGCAAGTGAAAAGAGAAGGAGAAGACTGACAAAAATAAATGGTGAAAGCAAAATTGGGAACAATAGCACCTTGAAAGTATGTTTTGCTTATACTAATTTGAATGAATCATTTTCGGCCAATTTGGTTTACATTGTCATGTTAGCGAACATTAACATGGAGAATTCAGTTTTAATAAGCATTACCAACCCGATAAAATCCAAAAATTCAAAAAGCTAAAGTTACTTTTAGAAACTAGAGACAATAATTAGAGGCTATGATACTGCTATGATCACTTAGCATGCTGAAGTGTCAGCATAATTTTGATCGAAATCGTGTGTACTTTTAAAATGCTTGAGAGAAATGCTTCATACAATTCATACACCGCAGTAATACAATAAGAATTGCACGTTCTCATCAACTTTAATTATTCAACCAAAACACATCTCGGCGACCACTCTCAACACCAAAATGATTTGAAAGTGTTACTTTTAAAGTTTTTCCTTTAACGATATTTTTTACAACAGAAAAGCCAAATTTTTAATACGAAAATGAGAAGTACAAAATGAAATGAAAAATTAGAAGGGACTGTACAGCAAATGAGTTGAGGAAAAGGAAGGGGCACCAAGAAAAGATTTCACTTTGACCATTTTATCGTTCCCGTTATAAAGTGTTTTTTTACGCGGAATGAATGAACCCCTGGTGCTAAAAGAACTGCTGGCGAAATTTCAGCAAGTTTTAGAAATGATTACCAATAAGGATTCCCCAGTTTTTAAACCGCTGCTTCACGTGACAAAAAATAAACAGGATATGAAGAAAATGGACAGGTTGCTGTCATTAACTTATCATCAGGGTCATTAATGAAAATGCATTTTCTGATTACTCATTCGGAAAAATCACTTTCGACCCAATTTCACTTCAGATTTTCATGCTAAGGGGCATTAACATAAAGATCAAAACATGATTCCCGATGTTAATTTCAGAAGCATCAGTAACCAGAGAAAATTCAAACGATCAAAAGATTAAAACAACTCTAAAAACCATGAAGACAATCAGAAGTTCTGATGCTATGATCGCTATAATGTGCACAAACGCCCCCATCTTTTCACCCACTCAATATAAGTATAACCTCTCCATTAACATCTATAGCCTGAGGCTTATTCTTCAATTCAAGAGTGTTAAGAGAAGTCAGCAAGTTCTGTTTGCAATAATAAATGACTAATGGAACGATTTAATGGCAAAATGTGAGGTTCACCGAAAAAAAAAGAAATGAAAAAGAAACAAAAAAAAGGAAAAAGCCATTTAACAAGTTTTACCAACCATTTGTCATATTTCTTGCACTGATCATGCTGTCACATTATCATCGCTTATGCATGCAGTTTGTTATATTGCAGAACTTTTTGAACAATAAATCGAAATAATACATGAGCTATCAAAGATGTGCTAATAACAATTAAGAAAGCGACCAAAATAAAGTGGGACTGTTACACTCAGCAATACACTATTTTACAACATATATAATGATCTTCTGGCATCTCTTTATCATTTGTCACTAATCTCATGAATTTCAACTTCTCATCCATGTGTTGAAATTTTAAAATTAATATTTCAATATCGACAAGCGTTAAAGATCGAGTTTGATAACACACATAAACTAGAAGAGAAAGGTTTAAAACTGTATCAAAAAAAAGATAACTTGTTCATCAATTACTGATAAATGTTGTGAACTTGAAAACCATTATATAAACAATTCGTCAATTACGGTTGAAAAATCTTGTCAAACAAAAACCAACTTTTCAATTTTCTTGAGATTTCATGTTTTTATTTCTTGCAAGATCTTGTGAGCACGTAACCTAAATAACTGAAAATAAGAATTAACCATCTACCAAAAGTTTCGTAAACTCTTCCATTTATTTAGTTTATAGTAAAAAATTAGTTAAAAGAAGTAAAACTCCGTGTTTGATATAGCATGACTGAAAAACGATGGACTATAGGAAGCGTAAAAAGATAATGCCTCGCAACTCAGGAGTAATGAGCAAGATTTGAAATTTCCTAGTGAAATCAGAAAAATTGATGAAATCCATGAAAGGTGCCCGCAGAAATTTTAAACAATCGGAGAAGCTAATATTATCATCATCACCGGAATTCCAAATTATGGAAACTTGTAGATATAGAGATCTGAGGAAGATATACATTTTTGACTAAGAATACAAAATTTGAATCATGTCATTCTGGAGAAACAAAACCTCCAACATCCCCATTTCCCCCTCCAAACATATTATTTGATACAAAAAAATAATGAAGGAAGTTAGCGAATCCATAAATTTTAGAAAACTAGACCTTGTTATACCAGTTCCACAATGTCCTTATAATTATAGAGATAATTCGCTGCTGAAAAAGTAAATCATGCTGGGAAAATGAATCGTGACAGCAGGAATGAAGAGAAAGTCAATTACAAATGAGAATCATTCTCATTTGTAATAGAATTTTTTTTTCGAATTCCTTTATCGGAAAACTTTTCATCCCTATGTGTGACTGAATTTGAACTAAAATAGACGTAGCGATGGTGGCCATATAGTGCAGTGAAGGATAAACAGTGAAGATAGAATAAAAAAGAAAAATCATATACAAATATCAAAAGATACTGCGTTATGGATGTATTAAAAAAGGAAAATCATAGATATACAGTAAAATAAATTTAAAACCCCAAAACGATTAATGAAATAATTTAGCCCAAATATAAAAATTACTTAAAACTAATGAAAGAAACAAAAGCTGTGTGGAGCAAAAGATATATAAAAGATGTATCAGGGAAATACTGCATGTGCATCATCGTTTGAAGACTGTTGAACTAGTATAAATACAAATGATCCTAAAAGGATGTGCAAATTACAGCAGTAAAATTTAGGAAATCCGGCATGCAAAAATTAATCAAGCAGACAATACAATAGTAACACGGAAAATTTACGGATAGTACAATGGCATTACAGAAAGTGCACCTGATAGACTCAAAAACAAAGAACCCTACAACAAAATTTTCCTGGATTTAATGTTTTCTAATTTATTCCAGCGCTTCTCCCCATATTGCTGATAGCTATAAATGAAATAAAGCTTGCAAAGTCATTCCACTACATTACCATATTGTATCGAAGCTTTCATCTCTTAATATCAACTGGAAACCATATAAATTCATTATAATACATTACAAAAATTGCTATACTCATCTATTATTTACCAATCAACGAAATTTCGAAAGTCAAACTAAATCCAATAGCAATAAATACACATAGTACAACACGTAAAAGTAAATACCTAGTAAAAATAAAACAAATGTACAGTCGCAAGTAATGAAAACACAAAAGCTATCTCAGACTGCATTTTCCTCCCAAAGAAGTTTCATAATAGTTGCAAGATCGACTAAAAAAGTACGCTCCAAAAGTTGAGTCACCAGAAATTATGTGACTGACGTCTTGGTTCGAAAAAAAGCATAAACCGCAGCTATTCTAAGGCTCTTTTCTCAAGTTCCTGTAATATTCCCTTACTTTCATCATTGAAATGAACATTTATCAGATAACGGATGTAACACTGCATAGGTTAGTCTCAAAAAAAAACTGCTACAAAACTTGGAAAATCCCCAAAAAGTACGCTTCTCTTTCCCAGCTTCAAAAATTCGAACCTGAGAATGTGAAAACTAATAAGTCACTCAAAAATATTTGGAACTTCGAAAAATAATTATCTACAAATACTAGCTATTGCCGGATCCAATGCATCGATGATATAGTAATTCTGAAGCATCTTTTGTATCCGACATTTCACTATATATCTTCCTCCAATTTTGCCCATTCGACACTTTTGGTTTCATCGCTCTGTTCACAGCCTGTAAATTTTCATCAAGTTTTGGACTGTTCCAAGATGGGATTTCAAGAAAGATCATGAAGAAAAAAAAACTAATTAAATAGATGAGGGGTATCTTCAAAATATCGCGTTATGCATGACGTTTAACGTTGTGTAAAGTTTCCTGTGTAACGCTGAAGCAGTAAATAGTCTGAAACGAGTCTTTTTTTTTCAGTTCTAAATCCGAATTATAAACATTTTTTCATATTTTTCCTTTTAAAACAGGAATACTTTATTAGCAGACGTTTCGAGAAAATCTTCAACCTGATTTTACAACAAATTTACTCCATAATTTGAACCGCTAGTAAGGTTTTAATTCAATTAATTGCATACAATCCACTAAAAACTTTCTCCAATTAGAACTACAACAAATGTAATTTAATGAATGATCTATAAGCTAAAGTGCTTTTTTAATGAATACCAACAAATTTGGGTGCATAATGCTCTTTCTAGTATAATTCTACACCATGCAGCTTTTCTTATGTACAGAGCAGAATTACTGTCCAAAATATCTACTGACCACACCTAGACGATTAATGCTCATTTAATGCTGAACAAACGAAAAAAGATTGGAAAAGAATTTGTTAAGCTGCATCAAAAATTACCCGCCATGGATAAACGAAGAGTTCGAAACAAAACAAAACGAACTTATAAATACAGTAGAAAATTTCACAATTGTTTAGTTTTACTGGAACTTTAGAAGCTGGCACATTCAACCGAAAAATGACTGAAGTATCGCAGTGGTTAATGAAGCCATTCGTAACCAACAAAACATCGTAATTCAATCCCTGCTCTCAGTCGAAACCATATTCTTCAAAGTACCTTTATTTATCAGGTTGTGAAAAAAAAAAGAAAAATGTAACTCATGTTAGAAGCACCCGTAACGCGTTCTGTCTTTGTCCACTATAAGAAAATCAAAGTTAAGATCTATGAAGCTTGAGAAGTTCGCAGAAATAACAACATGCAATAAAATTAACCTTAACCCGAAGTACACAGACAGATGATATGTACCAAAAAAGATGAAAAAAATGCCATGGATTTTAAAATTCATTACAAGAAGAAAAAAATGTTATTAGACATCAATTAAGTTAAATGGAAAGATGCAGGAGTTTGGAGCACTTTAAGTTACGTTACGTTCGTCATAAAGCGAACCTGTAAGTTGTCAAGAAGTGGTGAGCCGAGCAACAGAGAGTGTTCATCGAGACTTGATCTAGACAGCATTTTTTGGCCATTCGTTGTGGCAGCAATGCCACCATCCTCCCCTCCAGCTGATGCCAGTAATCCCCTAAAAAAACGTAACCATTATCACTAATACAGTACTAATATGCTCGAACACTATCGAAAGATTTCACCTAATCTTCACAATGAATTTTAATAGTAATATAGTATCGTCCTCTCTCTTTCTCTCTCTTATGCCGCGATATAAACGATGCCGATTTCTGTGTTTTACATGGCCATTGGCGGCTAGTATCCTTTCCCACGGTTTCGATTGAAACAAGCTTCAAAAGGTAAAGATCATATTCCTACATTATATTGATAAATCTCTTTAACATTTAAAAATACAGTGTTTTGGTAATCGCCTGAGAGTTATAAAACAACAAAGGAACAGGTAAGATAACGGTTCCAGATAATTTAAACAGACATATCCTAGCAAGAATTTATGATTAAATGAGTAGCAATATCAAACTCAAAATAAACTTTCGGAAATGGCAATCAAAATTCGTCAATTCCCAAATTTCTTCGTAGACTCAGCCAAAGATAACGACTTTGTGGTTACCAAGTTACAGTAAACTCAAAAAATTTTTGCTACTTTACTGTCAAAATTTTATTTTTCTAGATCTATCTTGGTTACTAAATAAAAAGTTTGGACAAGGATCGAACTCATACGTAAAAATCAAATTAGATCCTAATCACAACGATCATTAAAATTATTTTATCATTACTGCAAGAAATTAAAACGAGAAATCTGTAGATACCTGATACAGATATTCCTGTAAATTTGATAGCCATACGAACATCATAATTAACAATTCTCACCAAAGTATTCATTACATTTAGTGTACCAATCTAAGCAAGTATAGTAGAAAAATTTTCTCAATCGATGAAGCAGAAATTCATGAAAATGTTCTACTCATTCTTCTGAAATAATAAAGTACCTCTATCCCTTCAGTAGTATCAATTAATATCGGTTAATACTTTGCTATTTTAGTGGTAGTACAATACTATTTATAATTAAAACTGATAGCACTGACTATAATTACATTATCTGATAAAGCATGCAGTAATGCTCAAAAGACACTTTTTTGTAAATTACTATTGAAAGCCAACTAAATGAACTTGATAAACTTCAAACTTTATTACTTTTTGATCAAAAGTACTCCATAATGCATGCTGAAATATCTATATAGCGGGCTATGAGAGCCAATGACAAATGATAACTCGTAAAATTTCGACATTCTTGACACGAGGGCAATTTCTGAGGCGAAATGAACAATCATTTACTCCCGAAATGTCATTTGACTTCCTGAGTTATGATTTCCTCCGGTTCCATCGCTCACTTGACTATTACATAAACTTGAGAAGGGAGGACGATGGAGAAATATACTACGTTATGTAGTAAAAAACACTCATTGGGAATTTCTGGGAAAAAATCAACAAGTGGAAAAAAATGAGGCAATTATGAAATATAACTCAAAAAATATGTGTGAGAAAGGCAACTTCGGAACTAAAATGAAAAATACAAACCGTGAGTAAATTACTGGTTATTACTACACCGGTTATTACTAATGAGATTATGTAAAGCGATGGTAAGAGATCATTTAAAAGAGTCATTATACAAAATAAAAGATGACGAAAGAAAAAGAAAATAAAAAAGACAACAAGGAGAACAGATCCTCTCTTCAGCATCAATATGAGCGACAACTATCTCAATTAACACTTGAAAGCCGTGTGAGACGCTCATATATTCATTCTGATAAAACAGAAAGTTTATTAGAAGCAGAAGTGAGGAATGAAGAGTGAGAAAACCTAGTTAGCTTATTTCATAAAAAGAATAAAATAAACAAAACCTCAGAATCAGCAAAGGGCACTAACAAAAATGACGTGTTAACAAGATTTCTTTAATGGAAATAAAAAGCAACAAAGTGAGACAAAATGGATGAAGCCTCAGTCATACTAAAGCAAATGTAGCAAATGTGGAGATAAGAGCAAATAGTGTATACACTATATATGTCTGCTTAATAAAGAGAGCTTTCAAGGACCACACAATTTTGAAAATGTCATTCGGTATCAATAGCGTGGATGTGTCATCTGTTTTGTTTTACTCGCTGCTCGATTGACTGGAATTTCACAAAAAATTTTCTAAGTTATAATTTATATTAAAGATATCATTTTATGAGAGGCAAAAAGATAAGTGAGACAGAAATGTAAACAATCGAAATCCAATAATCGGCACCTAAAATGTAATAGAAAGAGTTAATGACCAAAATTACATAACTGGCTCTATAGCTGATTTACAATCAGAACATCAAATTATTGGAATAGAATATTAATAAATCTTCCAAATCGACAAACGAAAGTTATCCCTGACCAAATTTAACCATTGCTTGAACAGCTAAATCATCATGACAATTTATAATTTTTAAGAATGATCCTGCTAAGTTATTTTGAAATGAATTGTAAGTTTAAGACTAGGTTTACATACATATAACGAAATAGATATAAATAACAAAAAATGAAGGCTGAGTCATGAATTTTGATATACCCACTGCTCAACTGACCGGATTTTCATAAAAATTTTTCTAACCAAAGCAATTATGTTGAATAAAGCTTGCAGAGTAAAAGATGCCAAGCGAATGAATAAGCAAACTAGGGCAAACTAACATTTCGAAAATCTGAAATAAACAAAAAAGCTTATTGTGTCAAAAAAAGCGGCGCTAAGGGTGCTAGATCTGTTTTTTACGGACAGCTAGTCCAATTTATATCTCAAAACGACCATGTGATACGTGAATCTCTGGCTTCGTTTTTGCTGCCATGTCTGATAAAACGTAGTAGAAATTCTACCCAGAATTCAACCGAGTTTAATAATCAAAATAAAGTTGAAAGCTCGAATTCCTTCTGTCAGAAAAAATTAGCTAGTCTCATACGTTAATAACACCTTGAGATGCATAAATAATAAAGCCAACTACTGTTAACTTGCTTCCTAACAGCACTTTTGTTATTAGGCAGAAAGGCTGTGGAAAACTGAAAAAAGGAATAATTACAATAAAATAACTTCTGCTCCTCGTGATCATCAAAAGCTTGCTCCACTATGATCGTGATTACGCTAGTACGAAGTTCAACAACTAATGCTGATACTATCGCTTATACTCCAGCTATGCATAAGACACGCAATCAACAATAAAATAATTGTTCACGAGACCTGCTTCCTTTCGAAATTAATGTCGATTTATAAGCCAGTAGGTAAGTTTGGGCGGTGATTTCCAAATACGTGCAATCATCCCGCACAACAGCCGAAAAATCGGGCGTAAAAGAAACCGCACTTTTTTTCACTGGTTCCGACGGTGAAACAGCAGACGTGCTTAACGAATTGCGTGAAAATGTTATTTGTGTTCCACCACCTGAAAAAAAAGAACGACTTTAGAATGTATAAGTATATTTGAGGAGTACCGAGTTCTTCGAAAATCAAAAATATTGTTCATTCCAATAAGAGAATTCCACAGCATCTGAAGGACCAAATTATCTATAAGCACTAAACGTAGACGTCAACATGGGTAAAAACATCAAATATAAATATTTTTGATTCAATTCACTTGATTAAGTACAAATGCACTATCTGTAGCAATCATGCGCAGCAGTCTTGGCGAAGAATTCTTATGTACGGAATTCCTATATAATTTTTTTTAGAGAAATTCCTATGTAATTCGAGGTGAAAAGATTCGGATAATGATGGTGTAAGAACTAGTTAGTTGGAACACTGGAAAATACCTTGTGGCTGTGACTGAGAAGCTGTAGTCCCGTATTGTTGTTGTGCGACTGCAACCAGCTGCTCCAGAAGTTCGCCACCAAAAGAATGCCATGGACCAGCTTCAAAGGTCATTTCGTTCTGCAAATAGGCCACTTGCCATCAGCTTTACCAAGCGCTATTTATTTGAGTTAATTTCATTTATCCGATTAAGACTTGCCAAAGTAGTACCTGGCCGATAGTAACCATTGCTCTGCCTTCCAGAATTAATATAAATCTTTCAGAGGGTTCCTGTTTAGTGTATAGTTTCGCTGTCCTTGGGATCACCGTTTTAGGGTCATTCATATCCGGCAAATGAGAAAATTCAACCTAAAACAAATTAAAATTATGAATATATGTATATGAAATCTCGAAACACGCTAAACCTACTACTCTAACCTAAATCGAATTCCACAATTAAACCTATGATTGCCATATGAAGTGTTTTAACAAAAAAAAAAAAAAAGAAAAAAAAACAAAACTAGACTCACAATATAAGCTACAAGAAAAACAAAAATAATAAATAAAATTAATTAGAAAT
>NW_018108186.1:350413-366651 GCF_000183805.2 Loa loa | reverse complement strand
AAAAACAACTGCTCACAATATAAGCTACAAGAAAAACAAAAAATAATAAATAAATTATGAATATGAATATTAACGAGCAAACCCGTCGAACGTGCTGCTTGATAAGCTTCTCAAGGACGTTTGGAGATATGAGATCCGGGTTGAAGGCATGCTGATTGGTTGCTAACCACTGCATTGTCACTAGCTGCATTTGGACTGAAATGATACGCGAGGGGCCATCTTCCTCCAATAAGCATGCAGCCAAATCAACTGCCTGAAAGCAAATGGGCCGAAAATGAATAGTTTCAGAATTCCATAAATTCACGGATAACTTTTTGCTTCACAGACAACTTTTTTACAATTATTAATACTTTCATTAATTTATAATTATAAATACCTTCATTAAATAATATTTTTAAAACAAAGGATACCAGGAACTAATTTTTTATAAATAAAAAAAAAACTTCAAGAGAACGAAAGGGATATTACGATTTCTCCTGAAAGACGAAACAAGCACAAAAGTCCTTAAGAAAATAGAATGGAAGAATTCGATAACTTCTACTACAGCTTTTCCTCCGACTTAACACACAATAGTGGCGCTATCATAACCATATCCTTCAAAGATTTAAGGTTAAAATAATCAAGACATGAAAGATAAAAAATAAAGCAGAATATTTACATGAACAGAGATACTGGTTAAGAATCCGTAAATTTAAATTCCAAATCACAGCTCATACAAATGATCATGTACTTGATTTTATTTGAACCATATAAAGCTCAGAATACGTGTCTATTGTATATGTACTGCTATAGTAACAAAAAAACAAAGTATCATGTGATTTTATCTGTGGAAATATTCTTGAAAAATATTCAGAACTAAAATGGTAAATTAAAAAAAAAGATTTCATGAAAACCTAGAATGGAAAATCAACGATAAAATTCTGGAACTAAAAATTTATGTATGGAGCAGCTAACAACTATCAACAAAGTACAGGCAGAATATAGTTATTAATTTAATCCATCATTTTTTCTTCACAGTATATGTACAGCCTCTAAAGTCAAAAGACAGTCTCTAAAGAAATGGCTCTACAAAATCGGTATTTAAATTATTCAACTTTTCACATGAATGACGTCAAAAATGCCTTTGAACATAATAGTCCTTTTCAAGCCTCATATTTCCGAAATGTATATCGAGTATGGAAAAGAAAAGAACTTTTTAATAAAGTCTGTTAATAAAAAATTAATGAACGACCAAAGCATGACAAGCTAAAAGACAGCAAAACCAAAAAAATGAGTTATCTAAGAACAACCGCCCCACTACCGTCCTCATTGCTCCACGATTTTTTCGTGACATTTTTTACCGATAGTGAACTGAAGAAAACAAAGAAAATTTGAAAGCTTTGAATTTAATAATAGTAAGGAATAATGGAATTGTATGGTCACAAATTTATTTTCTTGTATGTGGGCGAACAAGTAGAAGAGATGATCGGTAATACTTTCGGAAATTTAAATAACAAAAGTAAGAGTTGTGAACAAAGCCTGTTGTTAATCGCTACATAGTTCACTAGAAAGAAAACTGCGAAAAACGTTTTCCGAAAATCTGGTATACAATAAACTGATAGAGAACCGAAAGTATATTACACATTGGTTTCTGTTTTAAGACACAAACCTATTTGCATTTAACTGTTATCATGAATCATAATTTTTCAATTAGACGTTATGACAGCGAATTCTACCTAATTTACGATGCTTTGTATCGGAACATGCTTTTCATCTCAAGTAACTAAATATATACAAGTGATTCCACTAAGGATTCGAAATCTGTATTTCGCATCAATATCTGGGACGCTTTCATAAATAAGAATGGCAATAATATAAAATACCGAGTTAAACAGAAAGATCAAATATAAGCAAGAAAAAGATTAGAATTGCATAAATGTAAAAAAAGTACGACATGCAGAAAAATTAACAATAAACAATATTTTGCAATAGTCAGATAAATTGTGTAAGAAGTCTCGAACTCCTAATGATCGTGATTTTCAGGAAAATTTAAAGTATAAACACATTCATCCCTCAAGAATACAGCTGTTTAATAACAATTATTTTCATTCCATTTTTCTTTTACGCAAAATAAAACGGAAAACCTAGATATAAAGAAGATTCTCAGCGTTAAGAGTTTCCTTAACTAAAATACAGTTTCTTCTTTTTGGTACGAGTCGAAAAAAGTCCTTAGGAATTTTCAAAAAATTAAGAACAATATATCAGTTAGCAAAAAAAAAAGGAATGGACAGCAGCTAAGGAATGATATTCTAGCTGAAAATATATTTAAGGTAACACAAAAGTTTCCAGTTTTTTTTTGCCAACTTTAAATAATCTTTGAACTTCACTTGCATTAGTTCTTTTGACGCGAAGAGTAAAAAAAAATGAGATTGATAAGGATTAAAGAAGCTAACAGAAAAATTAACTGCAAAACATCCCTTAAAAATGCTACATAGAAGAATACTTTAAAAGCGAAACCTGAGCATTACGCCGACGTATTCGATGAACATTATCCATGACAACATCTGTTTCATCTACAATTTCAGCCTGAAGAATTTCTTCAACAATGTCTTCCAGGGTAACAAGCCCAACGAGTTCATAAG
Source organism: Loa loa (assembly GCF_000183805.2). NCBI lineage: Eukaryota > Metazoa > Nematoda > Chromadorea > Rhabditida > Onchocercidae > Loa > Loa loa. The sequence goes on along the minus strand of NW_018108186.1, from coordinate 364,030 downwards.
CCGGATCGGCCTCTTCTGATTCCACAATACGTTGTACCATTGCCAGGTGGTAATCACCCTACCATAAATAATTAACTGCACAGAAGTTTTTCGTCATTTTGACAGCTTTCTGGATAATAAGATTATCAAATGGACATTAAAATCTACAGAATAAAATCAGAGGATGATTCAAATTAATTTACTTTCTTGAATTCTTCAAGCATAACACGTAAGGGAGTATCTTCCATGACAAAACGCAAGGGGTGTTCATGAAAACCACAAACTGTTTGAATTGTAAAATTATCATCGGGATCTAGAAGTGCCAGATCTTTCACAAACAATAATGCCACAACCGTATTTCTGAAAAGAATCAGTAAAACAACGTTTAGAAACTCCTACAAGTTTAATAAAGATAATGTGGACTAAGATATTTCTGTTAATAAAAACAAGGATTCTTGATTTGTTACAGGTTTAATTGTCGTAAAGAATAGCGGTCTTGCACTGCCACATCAAAAAACTCTACTCTATTAGTTGGCGGTTACTTTGAACTTCTGATTTTCTCTGCAAGCTAGCACAGTGCAATTAAGTTCTATTCCTCGAACGCACAGCCATTCCATATACCTCATTAAGAAATTATGAGACCTGAAGTTAAAAAAAAGTAATACCTATCACCGGAGAAAACTGGTATACGAGTGTATCCCATACGTAGGATTTCAGCAACAGTCTTTGTATTTAAAACCGTTGTATTCGGAAGCATGAATACATCCTAATACAAAAATCAATCAATGAATGAATGAAAAGAATCATTTCGCACTCCTTCAGAACGAGTTAGAAGGAAAATAAAACTTCGGTAAAATATGCATAACTTTGAGTTTACTCATTTTACTGCTATAATCAGTTTATAACAAATCAGCTGTCCTTTTCACAGTTTCAAATATTAGAAAATATTCAATCGCAAAAGACGTAGAGAGAAAGGATTTCTTTCTGAAAAATCGGAGATATCTTCGACCATCATACATATATAAGTTGAGTGTTAGCTTACATCAATTTTGGTCATAACATCGCTAACTGTCTTATCGGATATTTCCATAGCACCAACAGCAATCTTCAATTCTTCCGCCAATCCTTCATCGCGTGTTGACATTTTGATGAGCTCCATCAACCGCTTGCGATCATATGATATTACCTAAAATATCACACAAAAACAATATAAGATATTTTCATATATCACAAATTAGATCTAGGTTGAAACAGCTAAGCGTCAATAAATTTATCAATACAAATAAAGTATAAAGACGTTAACATTATTAGATAATATTAAATTAACAAATCCGTCCCAGTATGCCTGATGCGTCAGGTAAGCAGCATTTTGGCCGAGATATGCAACAAATACCTATTCCTCTTTCTCAAATTCCGAACGATACATAAGCGAAGTTCTGCTAATATGGAAAAAAAAACTGTTGCATTATTAGAGAAAGTTCAAATTAGAAGGTGTATTGCTGTACATGATCATTTCGAAATGTAGCTAACACAGAACACGTGGCACCAGTAAAAAAGATGCAAGTCATAGATTAAACTGATTGATTTTATTTTTAAAACTAAATTTTACGTCATAAAAATTATAATCTATAATGATCAACGATCTAGCAAAGGATAAAAACTTACTTCATCGCCTAATAAAAGATCCAGTATTTTACTAATCGGATAAGCAATAGGAAATGTGAGTACCATGAAAAAGCGGGTTATCCATATAGTTCGAGCACCAACTGCAAGTCCTTTCCTGAAAAACGAAGTGAAATTACTGCTTTCCTCGTATCAAATTTTAGCGTGAAAGAAGTTGGAACGGACAGTTTTTGGTGGTAATTGTGGCAATCAAGAATATAATGAAAATAAACATGTCATTCGAGTTAGCAATAAGAAAATACTCACCGGAGGACACTAATATTTGAGAACATACTGACATGCAGTACGATTTTAACACGATGTTAATGTGGCAATGAGAAAAATTCGAAGTAGGAAATTCCTGGTTCATCATTTCATAACACAAAATAAAAATTGGATATGTATCGAAATAAATTAAAAGATTCATATCAAAAGAAAAGAGATCCATACTTGACACAAAGACTTTGCGGAAAAATTTCGCCAAAAACGACAATTCCAGCAGAAGAGGTTATGAGTGCTACGTAACCACTAGTGAGATCATCAAAAAGTATGGAAATGGCAGAATTAACACAAACATTTCCTATAAGCAAGGCACAAAGGAGCAAATTTCCAGAACGTCGCACAGGTAATATCACTTCTGCATACGCACGTTCTTTCTTTGAACCTGAAATTCACTGCCACTTCAAAAAGTTGTGTACGCCACAGCAAGACTGTTCATAATCATTCTTTTTGAAATTAGTTGTTTTGTGTGTATTACAAGATTGTTAACAGAGCATGAAAAGAATAGAACTTTAGTACTGAGGCTAATATTTTTCTCATTACAATACCTAGAAGACGATAAAAAATTATATGATGTTCAGACACCACAAAAATCGAGTTTCTCATAATTTACAAGTTAAAACATACCCGACTTTTGTATGAGCATCAATTCCTGTGGTGTGAGTGCCATCAAACCAAGATTCAAGCCAGAGAATAAACCAGAGAGAACAAAGAGACAACAAATTACTGCAATTTGAATACCCATGGGCAGATAATATTGGCGTGGTGGTATTTCAGTCGATATTGTAGCTCGCAAATCATTTAGCTAAAGTTAAAATTTTTTTAAAGCAACAAACGGCATGTAAAGATATGAGAATGTTGCTTAGCCAGAGAGTCAGATGGTAGCAAGCAAGTTCTGTTTTTTATTGGAAATGCGATGCTTCATATCAGTACTATATCACTCTTAGTCTCAACATATCAGTACCACATCATCCTTATTTTTGCAGTTATTAAAGTGTATTTTTAGGAAAGACTATCGATTCATCAGTAAGACAGAACTTAATTTAGTGTGACAGATGTTCCTCAAACATGGGATACAAACCAATTCCACAATGCTTTATTCTTTATATGGACGCATTATCATAAACTGTGTTTAACAGCATAGGGATTAATATTATCCAAAGAAATATCATTCAAGCCAATTAATTGAATTTATTTCTGCATTAAACAAAATATTACTTCTAAATATTCAGTTTTTTATTTCATCATTATTTTAATCCAATCTATAAGGAGAAACTGACCACAACGAAATGCTGCTCAATCTCTTCACCTTGCGCATTTTCCTTTGGTTTCTGTTTAACGCATACATAATAGAGATCTGCCGAACTGTAAATTAAGAACAAACGAATTTTAGAAAAAAAAAGATGAAGACTAACTCTGCAGTAGTCAATAGCCAGTTAAATAAGAACCAATCAAAGTAATTTCAGCAGAAAATATAAGTAATAGAATAAATTGGAACAAACTCAGGGAATGCTGCCTTGACGACCACACGTTTTTCGGTCTGGATAGTAAAATCGGGTTGTGTGATCTCAATGTCGGACACTGAACAGTTATTCCAAACCCGGGTGAAAACAACCAGCGCTATATCGTCCATTCCAAAACCAAACAGTACCACTCGAACTGGAACATCCGGCTGTACTATCGATACTTCTTTATCACTGCAATTCCAGAATGTATCAAATCATCTAATTCATGGCCGATTAGAAAGTCTAGAATACATCGCCATCGCTCGTGTGTAGTTGGAGAAAAAATATATTCTGATCTCATACATATCAACTACACAGCTAATTCCAGAAAATTTTGGATACGGTGTGATCGGATAATTGACAAAACTAGTCTAGAAAATAAAAAAGTGCTGAAACAACAAAAATCTGTACTAGTGAAACGAAGTAATATTTACGGCATTCGCACATTCCAAACGATCACTACTTCCTATGATTTTATTCAAATAAATGGTTCGAAAAAAATTTTTTGACTACGATTTCATTCTAAACCCGTTTAACTTCAGCACTGCATGCACAGTTTTACTTTATATTCCAGTCATTTCCTTACTTCACTTATGAATAATTCAACTGCTCAAGAACATTTTTTTACTCAGTGAAAAAGCCATGTGAAAAATCTTTCCAATGCTCTTTATTAAAGGAAAGTTGGAAAGTGAAATGATGTTTAGCACTTAACATTACATCATCCTCAGCCGTTGTAGATTTACAAAATTATTTTCAGTCATTAAATTTCTCCGTCAACAAAGTTTCCGATACAAACAGTCTTCAGAAAATGCTTTTTTATGGTTTGTGAGATGATTCACTAACTCCACTGATTCTCCACCATCACACAAAAGTGCTAATTACTAAATTGATTCAATGAAATCTCAAGATTTGAAATTTGCATGATAAGTCTCCACTTGCAGACATTCTTTCATGCAAAAATATAACTGAAATATCAAAACTTGCAGATGTCAGTGATAGAGACTACAGTTTTTTAATGAATGTTACATCTCAATGTACTAAACCTTACTTCACATTTTTCTACACCGCGATGTACTGATGCACCGAAAGCATCATTTTTATATTTATTATACTCAACAAAGGATGTAAAAACAGGAGGTATCCTTACAAATCAAACCATTTTTATTTTGAAAGAAAGGTAAAAGAATCAGTGTTAGCGCAAATATACCATAATATGCCGAATCACTTATAACCAACGAAACCGTTATCCTCGGACGTGATGCTTCAGTGATACTTTAAATTTCGGGACTTCCCCTCATCCCCTCCCATTAAAATATGACGTATAATGAAATGGTAATTTAGTTTGTGAATAGTTCTTTGATAAAACTTAACTTTGCTTAAGCAATCTTTTAAAATTTTGTTCGAAAATCAATGATATCTGCTTTGTGCAACTGGCAATCATATAACTCTTACTGTCGTTAATAAATTTGGTTGAAAAAAAGACGGTAAAAATCACCCAGAGCTAGTGGAAACATGTCACAATATGCCGAATAATATGCAACTTACTTATAACCGACGAAACCGTTATCCTCGGACGGTAATCCTTCAACTCTGATTCCAGCTAGATGTGTTTTCTTTTCGGTGAAGCTAGTATCACTTATCGGCTGCAACCGAATGAAAGCTTAATCTATTACACAACTATAATTGGCTTTTCCAATACTTAAAAGTTAGCAGCTATTTCTGCAATCAAAATCTTGACTCCTAATAAAAAGTTGGAAACGGAGCTTCCTGCTATTTTTAAAATTTTTTTTGACTTTTTTTCAAAATCTTTTTCTCAAAAGATTTTCCGACCAAAGCGAAAGTTTGATTTCTAACAAATTTTTCTATTTCATTTCTTTTCGAATTTCACCAGTACCAAATCTCATTAAAAAACAAAGAAATCTTTTTAATGGAACGAACCAAACATCCTATGCAGAAAACAACTATGTTAGAGACTGGGGCGAACTGTATCAGAGATAAATGGATTTATTTCTTTGAAAGACAATTGCGTATTCATAAAGAAATCCATATATAGAACAGTTATGTCTATCGGCAAATGCCATCAAAAATTACTCACTTTTAGTTCTTGCTTTTGTGGCAGGCAAAATGAGAGTAAAAAACAGCAGGCAATACAAAAAACGCTATAGAAACGCCATATCCAGATCTGCATTCCCTTATCACCGAATTCTCTGAAAACCGAAATTTTCATGTGATGCTTAAAGCAATGAAATAAGTCACGTCTTTCTTATTAAAACAGAAAAAAAAATCCTGGGAAGGGAAAAATACGAAAAATGGCAAATAGAGAGGGAAAGGGGAAAAAGATGATCAGAAGAGTACAAACATAGTTTTCAGAATAGCGGAAATTTTTGAAAATGATTAAAGGTCAAGCAAAAGCGGGAAAATAGCTTCTAAGAAATTTCATTGGGGAATCACTGATTTCGACTTTTCGGTTTTTTCTTTTAGGATCTTTTCTCTTTCCATTATCTATACTGCCGTAACAATTTCATATACTGGAAATTAATAACTGTGAAATACGAGTGTGTGACCACTTTTTTTCTTTCTCTTTCTGTTCATGTTCATGGCACATAAATAATCTAAACATCTTCAAAATTTCAGTATAAGATCAAAAATAAAAAATGAAGAGATTATAAAAGTGAACTAACCTCGTAATTAATTTCTAAGTTACTTTGGTTCAAGCCAATAACGAAAAAAAAAGGATTTACTTGCACTATAATTAGTTCGTAGAAAGTGACAATGTTTACCTATCACATAGCCAGCTATTGGTCGTAACAAGAAAAGACAACCCTTTATCAATTCGGTGTATCTTAAAGTGAGTCGATGATAATGCCTGATCTGTCTGCAACTTGATCTGCCCAACTGGAAATCAAATAGGGAGTCAATGAAATGCCAATATGTCCTTTCTTCCACTTTTCAATTTATTTTTTTCTTTCTCAAACATGCGAAATCAAACCCTTGTGGCCTTGCGCCCTCGCTTGGAAGACTTCTAGAGTCAATGTCATATTTCCTTCTTGAACGATGTAAGAGTAACACTTTATTCTGTGTCATTAAGTTAGTAAGCCAGTTTCATGTCTCTATCTGCCTACCAAATTAGACGATGTACTTCGCAAGTTACATGGAGAAGTCAATAAAAAACGTGTTTTTTTGCACACATGATGGTGTGCATGCACGCATCAATAAACACAATTATTTCTAAACGTGCAATGAAAAAGTAAATGAATCAGATGAATTAGCCGGTGGTCTAGGCAAACAATGGAGGATGTTGATTTTAATTTGAAAAGTTCTTGACTTCCTTTCATTTCAAAATTTAAACATCCCAGGTTGATGGGCTAAATGATCGGGATGACTAAACCTTTGCGAAGTAACCCTCACTATGGCCATTCAAGCAACAGCGTCCATCGCTTTTCCCCACTCCCTCCCTTATAATGCGCTAGAAGTGGCTTTCTCTCACAAAGTCGTTATGCAAATTTAACTTCCAAACCTGAGATACTCTGCGAGTCTCAACTAGGACACTTTGATGGTCTCAATAGTCTATTCAGCACAAGTAACGCTGAACAACGGTGAAATCATATTGGTTTGGTTTAGGTGAGGGATTTCGCCCGAATTTAACCACACGTTTTCCATACTTAACTCGATTAGGATAGGAGTGACTGAATTTGTATTGGAATTAAGCCTTAGTTCATTCAGACTAAAATGTTTTGATGGAAAAAAACTTGCGCCTCCTCATCCACGAACCATCAGGTGGACGTTATGCTCTAGTGCATATCACTAAATAACCATATGCAACAGCATAGAAGTGCCTCTGAAATCACGAGAATTTGTAAGGCGAAGGGACGGGATTTCTGAAAAAGGTTATGTTTCCTGGTCATGGAAAAAGGCGGAATGGAAGTGATGACTCACTGGGTAACCCACACGCTATGTAACTACTTCCATCCTTGCCAAAGTATTCTCGTTACTTCTGGCTTTTAATCCAGGCAATGCCATAAACCAAACTCGTTTGCATCTTCTGACAAATGTGCCCATTTATGTTTTAGCTGGCCGCGATCTTTAGATTGTGAGAGGAGATTCTTTGTTATTGATGCCGCAGGTAGAAGAGATTTTCCGATTGTTTTTGGTGTGGTACTCAGTAAAGCCTGGGTATTAAAAGTAGTACTCTCTTAAAGACCGGGGTTATGCAAGGGAATTCTCTGAAAGAATAGGCAAAAGATTAAAAAGGAAGCTGTGTACTGTGTCGCAAATGCTTGCATGAACACATCTGGAGGTGAAATGAGAATGGCAGATGTTCATATTTATTGAAGGGTATTCAGTTCATTTATTTCTTTTTCGCATTAGCCATGTTAGTTGAATTGTCAAACTGTGTGTCTAATAGCCATTTGTAGAGGTGAGGCCGACATTTTTGATATGAAAACAGAATGCACAACAGATGGACCGATCAAAACGGATGACTTACATCATTTGAGAGAAGGCGAAATTTTCGTAGATTCTGAGAGCGGCCAGAAGTTCCGAGTGCGGAAAACTGCCTTACCACAGCAGTCTATCGGAGGACCACATGGAGTTGGTTTGTATGTCACTCTTCGATATTAGTTCGTTTCATCATTTTAAGAATATGCAAATTGCTAGGCACTATCGTGACTGTCGTGATTGAGGGATGCAAATGTCGAGCATCATTTCTCAGTGAAGTGGTTTTCGAAATTTTCAAAAATAGATGTGAATAAACTCAGTAACGAAAATCTGTTTCAGGAGATCCAAACGATCGGTCCTTGCGTCGACTGGAAGCAGATGTTTTAATACCAGATCGCATGAACGAACGGGTGCAAAAAGTTGAATGTCGCGAATCACTTGAAGGTTCAGTTTTTTTCTCCTTTATATTTTGATGTATAAAATGAAATGAATTCTATGTTGTCTTCAACCATTTGATTGTGCAACCAGTTGACTGGAAAGTACTTTTCCATATGTTGTTGTTTTAAAGTTTGTTGACAGTTCTTTTCAGGTCTGACGCGATGTCTGAAAAAAGAAGGCAGCCTCATTGGTATGAGAAAATGTCAGAAAGAGCTCGAGCGGTACGAAGCATGTCAACTTGCGAATTAAGTTTTATGCAGTTTCTTGCAAATTTTGCACAATATAAACGTGATGTATTACATAGTCTGTTGGGCTGAGAGCGGTTTTGGGATATTGGTCACTTGCTTATGTTAACTTCATACATCTGAACTAAGTTCATTCTCGTCTTAGGCCAAATATATGTTACGAATATAAGGTTTCCTTTCATATAATTTACAGATAGATCTACACACCACTAGACCTATTACTTATCCTTAAATTTATTTTTGAAATCCTTGGTTTTGTAGATTCAACGATCCTTGGTTCCGTCAAAAGATCACTGATGAATATATTAAAGAGCGTGCAGAATATCGTCGAACAGGAAAAAATGTAATGGAAAGAAGGTGGGAAGACTACTGCGATTATAAAAAGAAGCGGGGTGATTGGATTGATCTCGGTGACCGTAACAAATAAGATCGTGTGATGAGAGCTCCTAATTTCCTTTTGAAGTCCCTATTTGTATGTGATGGTAGCCATGCACTGTTGTCTCTAAGCATTCGTAATCTTTTACAAAAGCCATTGTTTGCTTAATGATATTTTGAAAGCATAATGGTTGTTCTTCTTTGAAATGAGTTCACGGTAAGTATGGCTGTACTAACAGTTTCCTGCTAATTTTCATCAGTTTGCTGTGTTGTTTCTATTAAACTTAATGGCGACATGTTATCCATTTCTTACTGTGGTTAGCTATTCTCTAGTCAGCGTTTGTATGCGAGAATGAACGACAGGTAGTATGCTAGAATTTCAAAATTTTGATGGGAATGTTGCTTAGTTCTCACTTTTTCCTTCTAAGCTTCTGTAGTTTCTTTTTCTATTCGTTTATATGCAGTTTGTATCGTAGACGATTTATGGGCGTGTTAACTCCAGTCGTCAGTTATTGGTTTGCTAACTTTGTTGATTTAAGTATGTGAGAAGCTTTTACTTACAGTGTTTTCGGTATTACTACTGGTTTACATTCGATCAAGTGAATATTTTCTCCTTCCTGTCATTTTAATTATAGTATACAAGTTTGTGGTCTGATATCCTTATAAGTTTATAAAGTATTGTTGTAAATCCAGATATTATTTGTCTTATCTCAAAGTCACAGATCAATTAAAAGATTGATGGAATACTTCTAATTGTTGAGAGGCCTCGTAAAAATCAAATTCTGATATTTAACCTCGATTAATATTGCAAAATAAAACACTTAACAGCGGCTATACGATTGAATCCTGTAAAAAAAATAGAAATTAACTAAATTCCGTTTCTGTTGTTCTGAAATATTCTGATTTAAAGTCAAGAGCGAAGCACATTTCAGAGATGGCAGGGGTACAATGGTGTGATCTGTGTAAGGTCCAAATATCATCGAAAGTGCTGCTAAATATGCACGAAAATGGCAAACGTCACCATAAAAGGGTTATGGAGCGTGACGCAATGCTGGCCTTAGCAGCCCGATCGGTTTTTATTTCTGGATTAAATCCTGAAATTGCCGTCACCGAGAGCGAGGTTTTATTTAACTGTCTTGTGCTGATACTCCTTACATAATATGCAAAAAGAGATTAAAGTGAAATTTTGGGTACTCTTCGTGATTATATACTCTTTTCCTCGTTAAACCCAGGGGTATAGTCGCTTTGAAAAGTGCTCGTCTTTTAAATTTATCATTCGCGAGAGCGCAATCCTTAGTAGATTGACAAGCATCACATTTAATTAACGATTCACTACGATATAATTTCGAATCCTCTTTCTACGCTAACTAGTATTTCTTTCAGATTTCAAATGCCCTCAGCTGTTTTGGAAAAGTAGAAAGAGTTCATTTAGATATAAAAAGCGGTAAATATGTGATCGTCGAATTTGATGAAGAATTTTCGGCTCATAAAGCAATTTTTGAAGATAAAGTCCGTATTGGGCGTGTAAGTTTTATTGTGGCTTTAGCTGCGGAAAGAATCGGCACAAAACTGCCTGGAAACACAAAACTTTCACAAAACTGCCTGGAAAGTAAATTTCTACGAAATCGGTTCTATTTTCTTTTTTTGCTGGACCGCTTGTAACTTTATATTTTACTATTGTTTGTTTTAATATATATTTTTCTTCACGCAAGTTATCATTGTAAATCCAGCAAGTCGTACCGGTACGAGCACGCAGTATAAATTTCGATCAATGTAAGGCAAATTCAAAAATACATGTAATCGATACTGATAAACTTATTAATGAAATAAATGGCTCGACTACATTTGCTGGGCAAGTGGATACCTTATTAAAGCTGTATTGTCTCAGTGATGTCGAGGTATAGTTACAAAATCAAATCTTGAATTTGAAATAGATTTAGTGTTATTTGAACGGTATTCATGTCTTCCATGGGATGTTTGACCTCGTCATAGATTGAAGTGCATTTTTAATGTGCATGTTTTGGTCACATCAAGTTAAAATCATATATATGGAAAGCTTTTTCAGGTTGAAGAACGAACCAACTGTACCCAAATGCTTGCAGTGGCATTCAGCAATTACTTCTCATCAGATGTTCATGTCCGAATTTTTGGCTCTTCATTAACATCTCTTGGTACGAAGGATTCCGACATTGTAAGTTTCACATTCGTTTGAAAATCCATTGATCAATTAATAGTTGATTTTCTGCAAATATGGGTTTTCGTTTTAAAAAATTCGATATATCATTGCAAAAAACATTTGAAAATCTAGCAGAATATTTTTCGATGAAAGAAGAAACTTAAGGAACCAGAGATGCTAAGAAGTTTAGAATAACATAATTTGAAAATCAAATTTTTTAGGATGCAAGTTTGTTTTTCAATGTACCGCTTACGGAAGCAACTTGTGCGGGGGATTTAGCCAGGAATAAATATATATTGCTGACTTGCGACATTACTGCATTAAGAGGGCGTAAAGTTTGTGCAGAGGAATATGCTAGGCTGTCTGAGGCTGGTTAGTTCGTAGTAGACTTCTATATTAATCAAATTCAGATTGTATCGAAAATATAAATCATAACTGTTGTTTCTCATGTTATGATTGTCTTTTTCAAAATTCCTTGATCGTCCTGAAACATTTAACTTTAATCTGATGAAAAGAGTACTGAGTGGTCTGACAGTTTTGCTATAGTTTTATTATAGAGCCAAAAGTCTGTTTGAATAATCGTAACAATTTCCCATTTTCTCACATGTAACCCAGAGTGGCAGTTTAATTTTATTGCATTGATTAACTAACAAATTTTAAGATCGTGTTCGTCTGTTGAATAAAATAGTGAACGACATACGTAAGCGTGGCACGGCACTTGTCACTGGTCAATATCCAATACTAGACGCTCGTTGTCCGCTTGTGCGACTTATCGTTAATCGGTATGTTACAAAAAGAGGAAATTTTATCAGTTTAGATATTTGGAAATGATTAAAACACAAATTTTCCGCGTACAAAAAAGTATTTAATTGTTTGGTAAGTATTTCAAAATCTTATCTTTACTTTGGAGAACAAATACGGCATCTTCAGGAAACATACCATGGACTTATCAGTGGATAATTACCTTGGCTACGCAAAATCCAACTGGCTTAGAAGTATCGTACACTGTGATTCCTCACAACTTATTCGGAAATTTCTTGTGTCCTTCAGGTTTTGGGCTCATATAAATGAGCTGTTGAAGGTTGATGAAAGACAGGTATGTTTTATCCCTTTCAAGTAGTTCGATTGATTGGTTTATTTTAATACTTGTAGATCTTTTTTTAATTTCTTTTTGTTCCTTTTAGTGTTACTATGTTTCATTGACTTACATCTCCGTGAAATAATGTCTAACTTTTTTGGCGGACTTTTCTTTGAAAATGTGCTTTTGTTATAACATTGAAGTTTTTGTATACTCGTGCAAGCTAAGTTCAAAATTTGTATTAGTGAATAGTTTGGGACGAGAAGCCTTATTTCTGTTTTCCTTTCTCTATACGTTGCTTGTTCTGCAGATGAAAAATTTTTTCTTGTACTCTTATACGAAGCCTTCTGCAAAAAAAAAAAAAAAAAAAATTTAACTGATAAAATAAAACTTTCTAGCGATCACATTTCAATGCATACATATTGAACCTGCTGTGCGTAATATATCTGCAGTTATACAATTATATACCTCCTCTTCAACGTGCTCAAAAAGAAGTGGTTGTAAATGGGTGGAGGATTGATTTCGTTGTTGATCATGTGGATTTATCCTGCCTAACACTTGAGAAATTGTTTAAGGTCACTATCTCTTACATCTCTAAATGTCAGTTTTCGAAATGATTTCCTTGGGAATTCATTGTTTTAACGAAGTATGAAAACTTTGGTCGCAGTTTTTGTACATAATTTGCTAAAACTATTCTTTTACAGGATTTTTTTATTTGGTTCGTTCAACTAAAGTTGAAGGACACAATACTGTGTCCCTATCTAGGTAATACTGTTTCGTTCGATCAGTTCCAGCAGTTATATCCAGACAGCAGCGTTCGGAGCGTTTTCAAACTTGCACATTTGAACATTCAGGTAAAAACTTTCCTTAACTTGTCTAGAAAGTTTGCGGTTGCTTGTAGTCGTGTGAATATACACATGAATAAAAGATGTAACATTTTCACATCGATTTGAAATAACCTGCTGTGAATTGTTGCAGGATCCTCTGGAATGGTCGCATAATGTTTCCATGTTGGTTTCTGAGAAGTATATCAGTGCAATGCGTCGTCAGATGATGTTTGCATTGTCGCGTACGAAAATAGTACCGGACTCATTCTTAGCTGTGTTGCAGGAAATATGTGATATTGGTGCTGCGGAGAAGTCGTCTTTAGGTTTACTTTTTAGTTTAACTCTTCTATCCTGTAGCTTGTTGATAATGCTAGAAGAAATTTATTTTCCGTCATTAAGCAGAAATCCTACTGAACCGCAACGACTTATATAGTCCCATCGGCGTAATGTTTCATTTGATACGATCAACTCGTGGTTGAAGATTTGTGACCCGAGTCACCATGCAAAGTGTCTGCGTATTTTGTTGCGAAGTTTCAGCAAATCGTAATGTCTAACATGTGATTACCCGATAATTCAGTATATATATATATATATATATATATATATATATATATAT
>NW_018108186.1:342985-350122 GCF_000183805.2 Loa loa | reverse complement strand
TATATATATATATATATATATATATATATATATATATATATAATATGTTACTATATTTCGTATGAGCTATTACTGATAAGGAAAATTCAGTTGAAGAAATCGGACATCTAACATTCTCAACATTTGAAGCTAATATGATCGCTTGCAGATTATACGCTGGAAATCCACGTTGGCGATTATCAAGCGGACCAGTGCATGAATGCTGTAAATCATATATTCGTCAATATATTAGCATTCTTACCAGCCGTAGAACCATTTGGAAAACGACCACGACTTGACGATACTCTGAATGAGTTGTATCGTGTCTATTTAACTAAGCGGCGTACTTGGGTGGGTCGGAGACAGAAACGGCGTCAAATTATGCGGGAATATTCCGCGCTGTTAAACAATCCAATAGCTCTGGAGGGAGCAGTAAGTTGTTACTGCTAGGTTCTAATAGCTAAGTTCTAATATTTAGATGCGCAGTATATCATTTCACTTCAATTTCCATGTTATTTCTTGTTCAGACGTTTACCACAAGCTTTTGGTGTTACAGAAGATCTGTTGCTGTCTTATCCGGTTATTTCTTTTAATTTACTTTACAGGTTGTTAGTAATTTTCCAGGTTACACAGCAAATCAATCAAACCAGCGCGGAAACATCGCTTTGTTTTAAAACATATGTGAAACAAAAAGCTTCGGAATGCTCCCTTAAATTCGTTTTGATCAATGGATCACCGATGGAATTTAACAGTCTCATCCACTTCTTACAGCACTTTATCCCTGCTCACCTCAGCAAGCTTTTATCGTCCCCTTTCGATGTACCTATGGAATGATTTGCTCACTTTAAGTTTTTCGAAGGCTTAATCAAAAACTATTAAAACATGTGCTTTTTTTTTCAGTGGACTTGAAATTTAAACATGAGGAAAATTTGAATGGTGGTAATTACACATCTTTGTTTTATTTTCCAAGAATTAGTGTTGAAGAAATCATGATTACATTTATAGATCTCTGTATATAAAAATGTCACAGGAACGTCTTTGGTGTCTTAAAGAATTTATGTTTGTATTCTGTATTTTATATTTATTCCCCTGATAAATTTTCTGTTAACCTCTTTCCCTTTCTACTCATTACGTACAGTAGCAAGTTTCTCTGGATATCTCGATTTCTAAAGCTTTCCTGAGTTTTTTTATAAATGTTTCGCAAGAAAAACAACTTTATGACATCCTTTGGGTTGTGTTGCACGGTGTTCGTTCTCATGTGATGTGTTGAGTTCAGGAACTAATTGAGCCAAAGTAAGTCCTGGTCGATCGAAGATGACTGCTGGGGAGATTTCTCGACAAGAGAGCGCGAAAGCAGTGAATGAGATTATTGCTCGCTTAATCAAAGCCCATCGAGAGGGAAAAGACGTCGATTTGAATCGTCTTAAAAGCAAAGTTTCGTCAATCTTTTCATTAAGTCGTCAACCGAAGTTAGTTGAAATCATCGCTGCAGTGCCTGTGGAACATAGGGTATGCATTTTTGTGAGAAATTGCAAGCACGTATGTACTTGAATCCTTCATTTTCCGAAAATTCATATTTGTCCATTGTTGGTAAGATTCTAGTTAGTTCTCGAGCATTTGTCAGTTTTAATTACAGAGCATTAATAAGGAAGTGTAAAACAGATTTACAGGAATATAGGTTAGTATATCGAGGATATAAAATTAGTAGCAATGGGAACGAGAGCCTCATTACGAAAATTTTTATTTGATCTTTTGAAAGGTTTCAAACTTAATTTTAATTCTTAAACTGTTCTTGTTAACAGATGGTCAATGATCTTAGACATTCTCATGTGTTTTCATTTCGGTCCCTAATTTTCATTTTTAATGTGTAACAGACAGTAGCGCTCTTCAGATTTGATATATGCTTAATACATAATTTACAGAATTGGTTAGTGCCGAAACTGAAGGCTAAGCCAATTCGAACAGCTAGTGGCATTGCTATTATTGCCGTCATGTGTAAACCTCATCGTTGTCCTCACATCAATTTTACAGGCAATTTTTTTTTAGTGATTTTGCAGGCAGGTTTTCAAGATTTTGAATCCTACAGTTTCACCATTTAAAATTAGAGGAATTGTTCTACGATTGTGAAAGAAATGAAGTATAGGATAATCTGTATGGAATGCAAATGGATTTTTTACTGTCAAGTGAATCTTCTAAATATTGAAGTAATTTAATTATTATTGCCACATAAGTCATTAGAATTATCCGAACCAGGCCAGTTTATTTAAATCACTTTAAAATAGTTAAAAGCTTTAAAAATGACTTTAAAACATTTCGTGACAATTATTTGCAAAATTCAGGTAATATTTGTGTATATTGTCCTGGCGGACCAGATTCTGACTTCGAATACAGTACCCAGTCCTACACGGGTTATGAGCCGACCTCGATGCGAGCAATCCGTGCGCGCTACAATCCTTTTTTGCAAACAAGAAGTCGAGTAACTCAGCTCATGCAGCTCGGACATGATGTTGACAAAGTTTGTCCATTTGTTTTTATTTAAATTTATATTTGGCTTCTGGCAATTATGAAAAAATGACATGGACCAATAACTTGCGAAATATTTAAAATAAAGTTTTTGGCGACTTTAAAATCAATGAAATAAATGAAGTTAAGATTAAAATGTGACAGCTGTACAAAAAATGGATTAAAAAGATGCTTAATTCATTATAATATAATTCTGAGCTCAAAATTATTATTATCGATCGGTTACTTTCATTTCGAAATTTTCTTACAATTCCTACAGATTTTCTAGTCTTGATTTTTTTCGTTATTTACCACGAAGTATAAAAAAGTTTCAAAAAGAAGCTCTGTAATTCGATGTTTTTCAGGTAGAATTCGTAGTAATGGGAGGTACTTTCATGTCACTACCAGATGATTATCGGGATTATTTCATTCGAAATCTTCACGACGCATTGACTGGTCATACTAGTAATAGTGTGTCTGAGGTATATTTGTCTTTAGTTACATTCATTTTTCTTTATATTTGATGTCCTTAGTTGCATTCATTTGAACTATTGTTCATATGAGAGACATAGCCATGAAAGATAAGTGGCAAAATCACCACAGTTTAACTTAATCTTTTTCGTCTTGAACTAAAAATTATGAAAGGATTCAGGTTCATTTGCAACTACTTTAAATTACCATAATTGTATATACTTTAAACCACAGGCAGTAGAATTCAGTGAACGAAGCCGAGTGAAATGTATTGGCATAACGATCGAAACGAGACCTGATTATTGTTTACCGAAACACTTGGATGAAATGTTGAGCTATGGTTGTACAAGGCTAGAAATTGGTGTTCAATCAGTATACGAAGATATTGCCAGGGACACGAATAGAGGCCATACTGTGTGTCCCTTTTATTGATTTATTTCATGTTATTTGCGAAATTTATCCTCACAAAATAACGTATCTGGAAATGGAAAACATAGAATAGTAAACATTTTGATGGCATGCCTTTAATTAATTTTGCTGAACTATGTATTTATGCAATGAGAAGAAAAAGATCTTGTAGGTCTTATAGTGGGAAATAGAATCAATTCTTATCCTTGAAAATGATATCGTTTGCATTATCTGAATCCGTATTCTTAAAAATATTTGAGACTCACTCAGAATTTAATGTCATTCTAAATCTGCCCATTTTTATTTATGTTTGAATACCGATAAAAATGTTGCTGGTGGTTTTTATCATCCATATCCATTTTAAATATTTGTGCTGCGAAATTGTAAGTCGGTTGAAGAACCAATACTAAAAAAATTCATGACAACTGATTAAGATGCTTGCGGATTTTTGATTTACAATTAATCTTTATAGGTGAAAGCAGTATGTGAATGTTTTAAAATGGCGAAAGACACAGGTTATAAGGTGGTAATACATATGATGCCCAATCTCCCTAATGTTGGAATTGAACGAGACATGGAACAATTTATCGAGCTTTTTGAAAACCCGGAATTTCGACCAGATGGCCTCAAATTATATCCAACGTTGGTTATTCGTGGCACTGGCTTATATGAATTATGGAGGACGGGACGTTATAAAAGTTATCCACCAGAGGTCCTGCTGCTATAATTCTAGAGTTTAATCTAAATCATTGAATTGACCATCATTCTTTTCAATCTTTCTATTATTGTCGCAACAAAATGCTGGCAATCCAAAAAATCGGATACCCGATTTCAGTTGTTTAATACTAAAGTCATGACATCTGAGAAATTTGGCTTACTTAAAAATTGTTAGAGTTTAAAGGTATGATTCCGTTGTGTTTCTATACTTTACCATTTGTGTATAAAATTATCTGTTTGGTTTCTGTAGATTCATAAATTTGCTGTGGATCACGAGTTCTCTTAAAATTCAAATCATTTCAAAAATTTTTCCCAGTTAGACTTTTAGATTCCTTTTTTAAATTTTTTTAAAGGTTTTGGTAGATTTGACGGCCCGTATTCTGGCTTTGGTTCCTCCGTGGACTCGTGTTTATCGTGTACAACGTGACATACCAATGCCGCTTGTGACTAGTGGAGTGCAGTATGGGAATCTCCGTGAACATGCTCTTGCACGTATGAAGCAGCTTGGTACTGCATGTCGGGATGTTAGGACGCGCGAAGTTGGGATTCAGGTGTTAGTTTGAAGTTCTTAGTCATTATTTAAATTGTTCATTCCTCAGCTTGGAATAATGAATCATTTAAGAAGTAAAAATTGAACCCTAGAACTCCTATGATTTTAGGCGTGGTCTTAAAATTGATTTTAGTGAATTAGGCAACTGATTTATTGAGAAGTGAGTGAAATGCATCATTTTATGTTCTTCATTTAGTGGCAGATAAGTTCAGTATTGTGTTGTTTTCTACCACATTTTGCATTTTGTCGTAAATCACTACAAAAATTTAATTTTTTAAAGGACTAAAGGAGAATTCGAAAATTTGCAAAATAATGCTTATGGACAATATTTATTTCTATTTTTATTAATAAATCTGCAATTTGTGAAATTATGAAAATATGCTGACAAAGTTCATAGGTCGAAATTGATGGTATTTTCGAGTCTTCAATGAGAATTAAATATATACATTATCTTAGAATTTCAGGAAATACATAACAAGGTCCGTCCTTATCAAGTTGAGCTGATTCGTAGGGACTATGTCGGTAATGGTGGATGGGAGACGTTTCTTTCTTACGAAGATCCAGAACAGGTTTTTTTTTTCAAATTTCTAACAAATCAATCAAATATTCTGGAAGTTATGAAATTGGGTTTTTTTCCGGCATTTGTAAGTAACCATTCATTTTCGCATATTGTCTTACAAAAAATATCTCTTCCAGGATATTTTGGTTGGCCTGCTAAGATTGCGAAAGTGTGCCGACAAAATTCATCGGTCGGAGTTGAAGGTTTAGTTTTAGTTTAGTTTCTTTTCTTCAGTTTATTGTTTTTATCAATCGAGTTTATTGTTTTTGATTCTTCACGAAGAGTTAAATATGTAGGCTACTATTCAGAATCGAATAACGGTAATTTCTCTATGCTCTAATTCATTCTGAAATTGTTTCAAAATTATTAACGATAGCGAATTTTAACTTTTCTGGAATCCGTTGTTCATTTTATTATTCTGATTTATATCATAGTAGTATTATAGTATTTTATTATATATCGTAATGGTGCGGAGAGAGGCGTTCATCAGAAGTAGCAATGAAAGTCTAAATTAACTTTTCGATTAGGTAGCATTTAACTGCTATAAGTCTATTTATCCAGATTGAGCCTTTATAAAGGGTATCTTCCTAAATTGTGCAAAGTTGGATAACTGACGAATTTTGAAAAACAAATTCAAACATCTATTTTATCGTAAAAAGATTTGGAATATAAAGAAATAATTTTTAAGAGAGGCGAAAAGGTTCGAGAAGGAGAAGGTTCTCTTTATAGTGCCATGAGTCAGTTGTGACCTCTATTGTATCTGCACTGAAAATGCGGGAGTTAAGAAAAAATTTTAAACACTCTTTAGTTTTTTATGCAAGAGTAGAAAATTTTTTAGTTGCACGGTAATCTTAGAGAATTTTAGATAGCGATTGTTATTTAGCTTCTTCCGTCCGTATTTACTTACAACTTTCATGAAGATTTTTAAGGTTAATTTGTTTTTTATTCCACTATGTGTCTTCTATGTGTTTCTTCTGTTGGTGGTGTAGTTTGAAACTGAAAAAGTAGCACATTAGTTTTCGAAAAAAGACCCAAAATACTAGCCATTTATATGTATTTGGTCTACTTTTAGCTAGAAAAGATTTGGAGTTGCCTGCGCAATATGTTTTCTGTTTGTTTTGATGTCCGCAAAATATATGTTATATCGTTTTTGATTTTCATGATATGATGAGACATCTTGGTATTACTTTTTGTGAGAGTTTTTTATAGTACTCTTTGCATAAATTGTTTAAAACATAGATTTTTATTCACATGGTTTTAAGATTTAGTGGGGGAAATCTAGAGGATTTACTAAAATGAATTCACTTCAACGCTGCATTTTTGCACTTGAACATGGTTCAGTTTTAAATTGTAACTCTCCATGATCGAACTCTTCTGCGTTATTTCCACCTATTTTAGTTCAAAATAAATCTGGAATTTATTTGGTATCTAACAAAAAAAATTAGCTGTTAAATGCAGGTTTTTTTTCAAAAATTTTTCTAGCAAGGAATCACTTTCAGGGTGGAGTATCGATCGTTCGTGAGTTGCATGTTTATGGCTCGGTAGTGCCCGTATCAGCTCGAGATCCATCCAAATTCCAGCATCAAGGATTCGGACAACTGTTAATGGAAGAAGCAGAACGAATTGCGAAAAATGAACATTGTAGCAAAAAATTAGCAGTTATTTCTGGTGTAGGTACAAGGAATTATTATCGGTTAGTTTTGTCAACTTTATCGGGTTTTTTGGAAATATGTGAAACCTTCTAGATTATTGAAAATATTTATCACAAGAAATGCTGATTATCCCTGGACTTAAATTGTTCCGTACCACTGGCTCTTAAACAGATTAGTAAAGGAAGGGAACATATTCTAAAAAGTGAAAGATGAAAATTTAATTTGTTTGACACGGGAAATCAACAGAGTCTTGAAAATAAGATTGTCGTATGCAGAACAAATTTAATTTTCTTTTTGTG
>NW_018108186.1:332674-342865 GCF_000183805.2 Loa loa | reverse complement strand
AATCACTTTCAGGGTGGAGTATCGATCGTTCGTGAGTTGCATGTTTATGGCTCGGTAGTGCCCGTATCAGCTCGAGATCCATCCAAATTCCAGCATCAAGGATTCGGACAACTGTTAATGGAAGAAGCAGAACGAATTGCGAAAAATGAACATTGTAGCAAAAAATTAGCAGTTATTTCTGGTGTAGGTACAAGGAATTATTATCGGTTAGTTTTGTCAACTTTATCGGGTTTTTTGGAAATATGTGAAACCTTCTAGATTATTGAAAATATTTATCACAAGAAATGCTGATTATCCCTGGACTTAAATTGTTCCGTACCACTGGCTCTTAAACAGATTAGTAAAGGAAGGGAACATATTCTAAAAAGTGAAAGATGAAAATTTAATTTGTTTGACACGGGAAATCAACAGAGTCTTGAAAATAAGATTGTCGTATGCAGAACAAATTTAATTTTCTTTTTGTGCAATAGTTTTCTGCAGTGTTTTGCAGTGTTTTCTACGGCAAAAATAAGTATTATCGTAACAAGGAAATTAATTCTACCTAATGCAGCTTTACTGGTTCTTTGAAATTTAAGAGATTCCAAAATGTGGGCTAGTAATTTCATGCTTACCGGTCTGTTCTTTTGCTTTTTTATTTTTGCCGTAGAAAACAGTGCAGAACACTGCAGGGAAAACCTGAGCACAGGTTATGGACAAGAGCTAATATTTTTTTGGTTTACTCCTAGCACTACATTTCATAGACAGCGCAACATTTTTTGCATCTCTCTTATGAGCTCTATCATTAATTCCTGTAGGAATCAGATCTTTAAGTCAAAAATTCTTGATTATTATCTCGTTTAGGAATGGCGTATTGTTCGTTTAGGTAATTTGTTTCATCAACCTCGTTTAGTTATTGTTTGTTTGTGGGAGTTTCTCAAGTTATGTTTTAGATTTATTCAAAGAAAATTCTGGAACTGAAATACATTCATTTTAAGCACGTGCAGCAGCGAAAAACATTTTTTTTAATTGGATTCTCCAAGTTTCAATTCTAACTTAGCTGATGATTCGTTGCAGTTAACAGTTATGCTCTATTCTTCGTTCTTAGATTTCTTTTGGGAAAAAGTTGTGACATATTGCTTCCAGGAAAATGGGATACAAACTGGATGGTCCTTATATGTCGAAATCAATATAATCTTCACTTTCTACGTTATAATCTTCAGTCTTTGATCTATCGTAAATATCATCATTGCGGTTTATGTTTATGAATACAATTTTCGATGTAGTTATAATTTTTCGAAATTATTTCTTCAAACTTCTAAAGGAATTATAGTACTTACCTTTAATATGTATTTTTGTGTTCAGTTATGGTTTGTCATCGTAAAGATGATTTTGATTCGTACTGCTGTTCCGTTATCTTGCTGTGCTCTGGGTGCGTAGAGTTACTCAGGATTCGATGGATTTTGTTTGATGAAGTTCACCAATTGCATATTATTATATCTCGCCGCTTAAGTACAATTTATTGCCCACTGATAAAGGATTCTGGAGTTTGAAAATCAAAACTGGGAAGCTTAAAATCGTTAATTTGAATATCAGAAGGACTGTTTATGTTATAATGTTGTATTAGGTTCAAGTTGATGGATTACAAAAAGCCTGAATTCCTGAGTGGAGTATAATATTTGGAATAGCAATTCTCTAAATCTCAATAAAAATCTGGCCTAAAACTGCTTTACTTTGAAATTCTTTTGAAGCGATACGATCATGCTTGAAAGTTGTAGCTATACAATAACCGGTGGAAATGAGGAAGTCGTGTTAACAATCTGTGATTGCTTGTTTTCGGAAAACAAACGCAGATTGTGAAATCAGTAGGTATGATATACACTATATCAATTTAGTAAGATGCATTCAACATAAAATCGCAAAGCAAAGGAGTAAATTGCTTAACCTAATTTGGCTCTATATTCCGATGTAGCTATATGCTAATTAAAATCTGTGGTTTTGGTGAAATGATCAAGTATGCTGCGTTTTGCGAACAGTTTATCGAAGTTAATTTTGTTTAGTATGGTATCAGCAACTGCATCCTTGATATAAATATTTTGAAATTTAAATATCAACTTGGACATGAAATGGTTGAAGGTAATTAGTGATGGTTATCCATTTATCGGTTCCTAGTCAGGAACATTTGTAAAGCGACAACATCCTAGCTTATGGAGTTGACATTATTTAGGAATTAAAAAAGTATAGAGTCCAGCAACGGAAGGTTTGGGAAAATTATCAAAATATTTTAGGGAAGTATATAGAACTGCGTCTTTCCTCTTAGTATCTCGTGTCAAATCATATTAATAAAGAGTGCATGTCAATTTAGAGCTCATGTTTAGCATAGGCGTCCTATCTTTCTCAAAAAGTTCACTTCTAGCAGAAGATATTGTATGAATGCATAAAGTGGAAGCATTCTTTTGGTTAAATCAGACTCGAAAAATGCCTAACATTGAGCAATGTGCTTTTACACAAGTGACCAGAAGGTGACCTATTCAACATAAAATATGACCTTCACTTAACAAATACTCAAGCCAATAAAAGTGGCATAGACAAAATACATATAACTCAGTTTTTCCTCTCTGGAAGTTTGTAAATCTCGAAGTTTCAAACATTTATTATAACCTTTTCTAGTTAAGTTTTTCTACCAAGCATTTTCTGTCATCAGTTTCGAGTACCAGTTTATTGCTGTTGAAAAAATCAACTCAAACCACTTTTTTGAAATTCAAAAATTTAGAACTACTTTTCATGTAAAATGCATCATACTAAATCACAAAGAGTTTGTCATACTTCGAGAAATAGCGGTTGTTTGGGAATTCACTGAAGCAAAGTCTCCTTCCTAATTACCCGCAAACCTGCTTAAAATTGAAACATGACAATGGAAGTTAAGCGTAATTTTAAATTCCTTCTCTACATGTTTTTACCTCAGAGTGAGTCTCCACAGGTAAGAATGCGAATAACACATAAATGGAATATCCAGTAGAGACTTTTGGCAATACTTGTTAAGCTGGAAAACATGGGTAATCACGATCAATACACGAAGAGTTTAATAACGGACACAGTATAAAAAAGCAGGAAGTGTAACAACTTATTAGTCTTATTGCACTTCTCAAGTCTTATTCATTTGACCCGCTGTATAGTTTCAAACCTTGGTATGGTAATTCCGAACCGTGTATTTAGACATTAATCCCTGTTATCTAATTGACCTATTCGCATTCGATCTTACTGATAAGCTTGTATGGAAGGTACCATCAACAGTGTTGTCGTCACAGTCACAACTAATGTAGGAATCGTAGCCAATGATCGTTCATTAGCCAGCTTTTACTCTCTTGCGAACATTGCTACCATCATTGTATCTCTTCCTTCACTTAATAGTTGCATCCCCACTAATTGTCACTCCTTTTCTTTAATTCATTTACCGCCTCCGTCCTTTTTGTACCATT
Source organism: Loa loa (assembly GCF_000183805.2). Lineage (NCBI taxonomy): Eukaryota > Metazoa > Nematoda > Chromadorea > Rhabditida > Onchocercidae > Loa > Loa loa. The sequence continues at coordinate 339,410 of NW_018108186.1, read as the reverse complement.
TTTTAAAATGTAAATTATATCGACAATGGAATGAAGCAGTTCACCCATTTAGACAGAGGATTTATTTGCGGATACTCTTCTAACTTCAGTTCTATCATGTTATATGCTCAGTTATTTTGTAGATCCATTTATGGTACTTGGCCATATATTTTTTTTCTATTTATATTTATTGTATTGTAAGATTGCGAAAAGGTAGCGCATAAGAAGAGGCGTATAATGCACTATTTGATATTATTGATAACTAATTAAGAGGTCTACGGTTAGTAGTTGACAGTGATGCTATATCCTACATGTGATTTTTATAATGAGAAAGGCAATCTTGGATCTGAATTATTAGAACAGCACTGAATCGAATCGTTGTACTCATGCAGTTGTTTAGAAGTTTCATAAGCATGAATAAAAATGCAAACCTTCCAGAAATTCAGTCGAAAAATTATTGATTACTTATGCAAAGCGTAGTTCGAAATTATTCCTTTTAAGAGAAACGTTATAGGATTACTATAACTATACGTAAATCAGTAGTAGTAACTAGAAAGAAGTGCAAATATATGCAGAAGCGCCATTTAAAAGCCAATTTTTTATTCAGTGCTGCTTTTGAAATTTTTTAAATTCGAATTAGCACATTTTTGTATTTATGTATGAATAGCAGTCGTGATAGTTACTTTATTCCTACCCTGTGCTAACTAGTCTACATAATCTTTGGTTAAGTTACAAATGGCATAATAGTAACCTTATCGTACCACATTACCGTGATAGCATGAGATTCTATGGTAAAGATTTTAAATAAATCTTTAAAGGATCATATAGTATTTGGTTGCTGTCGTCAATGTGAAAACACTTTTTAAGATGTTTCAAAATCGCTGAGAAAAAAAAGGAAGAAAAGCTTTCGATATTATTTGTACATAAAAGTACAGTGAAGCAGCGGTATTACAAATTAAAGTACAATATAATGTGAGTGCACTGAAGGAGACAACATTGTTAGAGGCGCACAATTTCCCACGTTAATAGTTTCCTGGTAAATGGATACTGTTGTACTGTCCAGTTAATTGCGGGTGATGTGTTGATTATGAAAAACTATTCAAGTTACATAGATACAATTCGTAGGAGCACTTTAAAAGTTAGGATTCAATTTTCCCCTATTAAAAATTTCGCATAGTTTTCAAGATAGGTTTAAAAATGCTCGGAATTTCCATTAGTTGAGAAAGCTACAATTATGAAATGTTTCACACAAGAAAAGTTATTTTATAAGCATGATATAAACTGTTGAGTAGAGATATATGAACTTTTCAAAATGTCTTAAAATAATAAAATAGTATCTCACGTTAACTTTTTGCTACCCAGCAACTGTAGCATCAAATTTTCCAAAAAAATTACTGCCCGTTAGATTTTGGAATTTCCATTTGACTGATAATATCGTACATTGATGCGCGATTCTTCGATATGTCAACACGACTTAGGAGAGTTGAAATTTGTCGTTGAAAGTCATCATCTTCTCGCTGGTTCAATGCAATACGCTGCAACACTTACGAATTTTTACAAAGAACCTTGATCGTTCCTAATTCTGGAATCACTGAGAATTTAACGTCTCAATTTGGTATAATCACTTCAATTGAAATGAAACTGGAAATGATAAAAGAAAGGAGGACAGAAGAAAAACAAGTAATCCCATGAAGTTAGCATGATATTCTCCATGACGTCAGTAGCGTCTTTTACCAATAAAATTCGACCACAGTCCATAAATAGCATTCTATCGTCAAAAGTTCACTTTTTTTCCTTACGAATTCAAAAAGAATGGCGGTATTTTAAATCACAATTACAACGTTTTCAGAGGAAAAATAATCCGATGGGAACAGAGAAGCATGAATTTGTTTGTGAGGTTAGTATCCCAATTTAGAATCTATTCGCTTTGTGGATGTTTAAGTTGAAGCATTGCTGAAGTCCACAAAGTTAGCTTAGATATAGTTTTCAGACAGAGAATTCGATCATTTATTTTACAAATTCTTTGAATTTACATGAATACTGAAGGAAGGATCCTTGAATAAAAAAAAACGACTAGAAGAATTTGTGTTCTGTTGCCAAATATAACTTCGATGAAGCACCCCCCAATAAACAGAGTCGTAATTGATTCATGAAACAGAATGGGTAATTTTCTCCGGATGTAAATTTTCTGAGAACACCAAATGAGCTGCTAATGAACTGAAAGACATACATTTCAAAAACTGTTTTTGTTTTCGGATCCGATTGAAAACAAGTGAATACAGTAAATGGAAGAGAAAATTTGTTAGATGCTTAAAACAAAAAGCTCTCACAAATATTTTTCAGTAAGTTGCAGAGTCCAATAACAGGTAAGTGAAAGGATAGCAATAGCCAGATCCAATAAATGTATTCCTATGTTTCTGAAGCACTTGAGATTACTATCAGAAGTCTTGAAACAGACTGGAAAATTAGAAATATAATGATTATAACAAAAGATTACATAACGACAAACAATCAAAATAATAAATTCATATTAAGATTACCTCGGAGAGTCCAGAAGCTGCTAAGAATCAAAATTAGTAAGAGTCAAGACAGCAACGCTATTAATTTCCTGCAAAGTCTTAGAGCATACCTACTCTTTAAGTTTAGGGAACTTAAAAACCAGTCTTGAATTTCCACACCATTGTTATTTTAGCCTAGTTTATCAGGGTATTAATTAAGTCTGAGGGCAAATAAAATTTTCTTGCAAATATACTAAAATGGAGTAAACAGGGTTTTGGAAATGTAATCATAGAAATGGACTACACTGAAGAATTTTTCGGAAAGTTCAAAGAAGGGTCTCGCTTCAAGAAATATGATTCTAAAAAACGATTATATAATGACAGGCAGTGAGAATAATAAAACGCTCATTTTCATCTCATTAGAACAAAGTGAAGGTTAAAAACTGATAACTGGTTGCTAGTTTTTCAAACAAAAGAAATTAATTTAATCATTTTTATGGCCGACAGCACAATGCCAGATATTCAGGTGACAGATCGGAAATAAAGTCACTGTTGTTCTTTCTATTAAAAAGAATTACTAATTTAGTTCGACTAACTAAGCTTCGCTTTTCCTATCCCAAAGAGTATACTAATATTCACATTCATGTTTCGAAGGTAAGAGAACATTAAGATAAAAACAGACAAATGTAGTTTTGGCAAAATTTATTTATTTGGAACGAAAAAAAAAACAGGTAAATAAGGGCTTCAGAAAGGAATTCACTCAGAACTCGAAGATTCAATTTTATAGAAAATTATAACGGACTGAATGAGAATTTCCCAGAATTTTTCCTGAGGGCTGCAATTTATTTGTTCATGCATGAAATTTCCAAATATTTTCTAGCAGTGCTCTAAAAAATCTTAACTAAGCGATCCAGTTATTTGAATTTTTGCCTTTTCTTCTATTCTCCCAATCTGCCTGCATTGAAAGACCGGATTTTCATATAGAAATGTATGCCTATGAAAATGGCTCACTGATCTACCCACCAAATGAATACATCATAAGCTGACATTTTTGAATGCCACATCAATTCAAAACAACACAAAAAAGTCTGCGCGATTGGAGCAATTATTCGAAAGCAATTATTCGAAGATTTAATCAGCGATGCACAGCTGTATAGCATGCTATTGTATTTTGCCGAAAACGATTTTCAATGTGAAAGAAGACGTAATATTGAAGAATGCTATTATTGATTTGTTTAACGAAGAGTCGAACTTCAATTGCAGATTTTCAACGTTGTAGTTCACTGTATTGTTTATTTTCAACCAACAGCACAACTTTTAAAATCAATTTAAATAGCAACTTTATAGTAACTTATAGCAACTTACAGCAAAGCAACTGCATAACTTATCAACTTCTCTACCGCAAATTCTCTACCAATGGCGCAATTAAAAGTTGCTTATCAATGTATGAAAAGAAAGTGATGTAAATGATAAGAGGCTTCAAAAAATCCAGAATCCCTGATTCAACTATCAATCCTATTTAAATGCCTTTTTTGCCCACATCAGTGCTACATGTTAACTCTGATTGTAAACAGCATTCATGATGTATAGACAGAAATGAATTAATACGCTGAAAGTTGCAGTCGAATAATATTTACTGTTTTTCATTAAATAATTTAAGTTAAATATCAAACTGAATAAAGATCTCCCAACACTATTTATATGAAATTTGGCCAAGAAAAACAGATAGTGAGACAGAGCCTGGCAAGTTATATTCTTTACACGATAACTAGAGATAAATTTGTTTATATTCAGCTTACCGAATGCTTCAACTTAATCCTACAGATCATCGACACATAATTCTAATGCTCTGACATATCTGTTTCAAATTCATATCTATATTCTAGGGAAACTTTTCGCTTCCATTTACTATTTCAGCCTTTTTAAAATAGAAGGAAACATTCTTACTTCATGAAAAGAACGACGTCTTTTCTCGCGTTCTTCTCTCTTATGTCTCAGAGTATCCATCAGTTTTTCATTGTGTACCTTGATTCTTTCCTCAACTTTATCCATATAATGATTCAAATGGTCCAATTGCGAATCCAATCTTCGAATCTCTAACAAAAAAAAAAAAGAAAAAAACTTAAAAATGCCAAGGAATAAAGTAAAACAAAAAATTCGCTTTGCAAGGGATGAAATGTTTTCTACAAAGAATGCTAAAAAAAAACACGAATTTGCAGAAAAAAAACACAGGGAAGTGATTGATATATGCATATTTATAACTAGTTCCATTGTTTAACTTAGAAATAAAGAAGGGAAAGAGTGGCAGTATGGACATCGACCATTTATTCATTTATAAACAAAGACAACCGTACAAAAAGGAACTTTTTGCTCATCATAGTAAAGCTTACTAACAAGCATTTTAGAAAGTATTTTAGAAAAGTAATACCGTCATTCCCATCATCTTCCGGTGTCATTTCGTTGAGCACTTCAAGACCATGCTGTAGCACCGCAAGTGAACTACTTTTGTTGTTTTCATTCGCTTCTGGTGTAATACCATTTGTTCTTGCCTTTAAAATTTGAGTATTAGACTATTAGCTTTAAAGTGACTGCAAACTTCCACATTTAAACTGCAAGTTTGACTTGTTATTTACAACTAGTAAACTAATTAAGCTGAAAAACCCAGAACCCTTCCCAAACTAATTAATTTCGATTAGATCAAATTAGAATTTGAAAACAATTGCAAATCACACATGACTATTGAAGGCACCATACTGGGAGATAGGAAAAATGCCAGAAACAGCTGTGCCTGAGATATACTTACTGCACAGTAAAACCGCACATTTATTAGATTATTTTGGCGATTTTGAAATGTAACAGAGAAAGAAATATTCTTAAAATCTGTGCTCTCTGAGTGCCTAATTAAAAATCGAAGGAAAATGAAGAAATGAGTCAATTTTCCCTTCTCCAAATGGACAAAAACAAACTTTAGCAGTAAAAATAGAGAAACACTTCAGTTAGTCATCCATTTCTCCAAATCGTTTTGAAAGGTTTTTATGAAGAAAAGCAAGAGATAAAAAACCGTGACAAAGAATATATTATTAGCAACTTTCAAATTTTTAATTTGAAGTGCCAATTTATAAATCTTCATAAATAACAGCGTCTTCTATATGCATATATAGCTTGTACGATGTATGTAGAAAAAATTGATGTCAGCTTCAAGTATTTTACGAAAAAATTACTATCTGGGAGCTAATACGTCCCAGGTTTCTAATCGGCCAAGGATAACATTCGAGACTTACCCATTACAGATTCTTGTTTCCCTTCCTTGTTTAAACCATGAGGCACATTCGATCATATTTGAATACTTGATCACAGCATAACATTAATATCTCATTTTGAAAATGTAATATTTATTCCGGATATTATTGAAGAATACACATACCTGTTGTTGAATTTGAGAAAGTGGTCTGTTCCTCATTCGGACGACGGTCACACTCTCTTCGGCTCCCACTGATGGCAGCGATGATATAATGATCTGACCACTGCTCGATTTATTTTTATCTTCAACTGCCTGACTTTGAACAGGTTGTAGAAGTTGTTGTGGCTGTTGTTGTTGCTGAACATTACTAGCCGATATGGATAAGGATGAAGTGGACGATAATGTTGATGACGACATTACACCTTGATCACTACTGTCACCATTAATTACTTGTTTCTTTTGTCACTGTAAAAAAATGTCTGACTTAACAGTTGCTTATTTGGTAATGAATCATTTTCTGCAAACAGATTCATTAAACAAACTAATTTCTCTTACATTCTTTCAAAAACAAGGATAATAACGCCAGATAATAGTTAATAATTAATAGTTAATAATTGATAAATGATAACAATAAATAATGAATAATAAATGTTAATAATAATAATAATAACAACAACAATAGTAATAATAATAATAATAGCAATAATAATAATAATAACGATAATAATAATAATGGTAATAAATGATAATAGGGAAGACGACTCGACGATTATCAACAAATCACAGGAAGTAGGCAGCACTCTTCAAATGGAGAGCAGTTAGAAAGAGATATGAGCAATCAATAGTACGATCAGTGATGCAATTTTAGGTCCTCAAAGAACGAATATGGACAGGAGGGGATAATTAAGGAAGAAATAGCAATAAGAAGTGATAATAAGAAGTAATAATAATAATAATAATAATAGTAGAATAGATAATAATAATATAATAATAATAATAATAATAATAATAATAATAA
>NW_018108186.1:308577-332171 GCF_000183805.2 Loa loa | reverse complement strand
AATAATAATAATAATAATAATAATAATAATAATAATAATAATAATAATAATAATAATAATAATAATAATAATAATAATAATAATAATAATAATAATAATAATAATAATAATAATAATAATAATAATAATAATAATAATAATAATAATAATAATAATAATAATAATAATAATAATAATAATAATAATAATAATAATAATAATAAATGAAGATGGGTGAGAGCGTTTCCTCTCCATTTTATTCCTTCTATCGGTAAGAATCCTGTTGTAGTGATTCTGAATTTTACTCAAAAATCCATTGATACACAGAAGTCGCGATATTTCTTCTGCTAATATTTCATCTCATTATTGATAAATCTTTAAATTATTTGATGCACTCAACTATTCCAAATTATAACAACTCATGCCAATATCAAATACAACTCGCTAAAGAAAATTAGAGAAAGGATAAAAACTGCGGCTGTTTGGGGCGGAAAGAACGACATGAAGTGGTTGAGAGACACATATCAACCAGACAGAGGCAAGTCCCATCAAAAAGTTTTTCTACAATTCATGCAAAATCATTTCGTTGTAATGTTTCTTCTTTCAGGTGCGGCTGGCAGAATTGGGCTTGACGGACATCATTTGTGAGTACATAGAAACCAATAATTATCATAATGATACATAAATAGGTAATTTTTTGTAAATTTTAAGAAGAAACATTTATAGAAACGAACAAATGCAATGCGAGAAGCCATAATATGACATTACCACTGCTCCACTAATAATTACCTTCCTTATCAAAAAGCATGAAATGGAAATACGGTAATTACATTTTATACAATACTCAAGGACATCTATGCTTCCCTCACAACTTTTCGACTATATCGCCAATGATAATTGGAGTAGTAATGAAAATGTATTATGCATATCAACATTACTCTCATCATCCTAATCCCAAAGATAGCTTCAAATCATTTTTGGATTTCTCCGAGAATTATAAGGATAGAAGATAGGAGTATCAGTCACATTCATATTGAAGAGTGCAGTAATCAATACTTCCAATTTGTAGCAGTCTCAGTTGGGTTAATTTGGACTATTATATGAGGAAGAAAGCATTAACAAGGTTTTTCTTTTTTGATGAATATAGAAGTTTCAGTCTAATATCCCTCAAATTACCCCACTCTTCATTTACAACAATCAATGATTACAGTGATCTCTTATCATGGTTCATTTATCACTACTACAACTACTTCATTTATCACTACTACAACTACAACTACTACGTTGTTAGCAACATCACATCAACCAAAATAATACTTTGTAAGTAAGGCAATGTAAATAAACAAACATGAAGGAGAGATGACAGATGGATTTACGACGCTGAACAAAGATCAAACGGAAGAGCTTTGAATCCACTAGTGGGTAGAAAGTATATGGGTTGTGACAATAGTTCACACAATTTGTCACCAACCACTAGTTTGTGTATCTGTATGTGTGTGTGTATATATGTATGTGTGTGTGTCTGTGGGCGTGTATGTGTGTTCGACTGATGACAGGTAAGTGACGAATCTGTGATGCTATCAAATGAAATTTTTGCGGATTATACCTCGATATGGTTGTTCCGATCAGTGAAGTTATTCATTTCATCGGACTTTTAATTAACAAATTAGGCACTTCTTAAAGCAACAAAAAAGTGCTGTACGGTAACCATGGATTCAATAGACGGAATATAATCAAGCATTAATGATAACTGATATATGCAACTTGATATAGCACAATACCAGATTGGATGATGCATAAAGGAAAGTGTACTGTTGATTGGACAGTGCATTACAGCATTATTTGACGTTATTTGGTCATTGCTGACCGCTGCTTGGTCATCTTCTTTGCAGGTTTCAAAAATCTATAACAGCTACTACTAGTACTGAACAAATAAATTCATTTCATAATTCAATTCAGATATTATATTCATCTTTCCTTTGCTCCTCTCTTCTCTCAAAAAGTAAATACATTTTCTATTTCCTTTCCAATAACCTGTTGGGAAGGAAATAGAAAATGTATTTACTTTTTTTCCGGAAAATGTGTCCAAAACAGGAAAGACATTGAGTTTCGTTCAGTCGCAGCATTTCGTCATAGTTATGTCTAATTGTATTAACACACTTCTACGAATGAGCTTTGGCATCTCAAACAAAATAAGAGTCACTCTGATCGATTAACAATTCTCTTACGGTTAAACTTGAAAATATTTTAATTTCTCCTCTCAGAATTAAAAAAAGAAAACCAAAAAACTAAATTTAAAAAAATTACTCGAATTTTAGCAAGACCAACTGAAATTTTTAAAATTACTGAAAATTTTCATAGGATGGTAAATTTAAAAGAAAAGTATTGATCGAAAATGATCAAAGAAAACTTTTCTCTTTCAACAGCTATCAACAGCTTTTTCCAATGAAATAAATTCCCCCTATAAATTGTGATTTATTCGGATATATTGTCGGCAATAAACTGTCCTCTGAAATGAAAATATTTCTAAAATAAAAACTAAAAGTTTGAAGCTAAACGAAGCAAATAAAATCTTTTTTTTCAATAAAAGAAGCGCAAGTTTTAATATTTTCAAGTATGTCAGAAGGCTAATCAGTCTTTTAAAGAAAGCGCACGTTGGTTTTACAAAAAAAAAAAAGTCGAAATTTAGTTGTGCATCCAGCTTTTCAGAAATCATATCCATGGATAAAAAAGGAACCTTCTGACAGTGAATAATTGATTATTTAGCACTATTTTTTTTTTTCCATTTTAACCATTGGAAATATGTTTTTTGCATCAAATGTATAACAAGAATTTGCTATTGTTTAATAAGTATTTTTAATTAAGAATTAGATGACCTTCCAAACAACACTTTTCAAGTACTATCATTTCAACCATCCCCAACTGACCGTCAGCAATACTCGTTTTATCGTCACCATCATACCGTCCATCCATTTGGTGGGTATTGTTGAGAAAACGATCAATTTGGTGCTGAGTCAATTCGGGCCGGGTCCGTAACTAAGCATTTCCATAATAGAGGCGGCTCGGCAATAACAATAAGCCCATAATTTAATGCCTACTGTACAAGATGGTTAGTCATATAATGCTTCAACCATCTCATACTTTTCGCCCATTTCACAAAACCCATTATCAGCTAACTGATTTTTTCTTTGTCATCAGGTAGATTCATACACGTGGATTACTGCAGAAAGCAAGATTATGTCATGAGCAAATGCCTTTTGATTAGCGAGGTTGAATGATAAGTTGTAATCGATATTTTACAGCATGCATTCCTTATTGGTTTCAAAAAAAAAATTTTAAACTCGTCAAAAGCAACACCGATACACAACAGTCTCTAAAACTATCTTTGTGACGTTCGCTTCCATCTGTTTAAATTCCTTTCTTGGTGTTCATTTGATAATTTACGATTGACAAATGAAAAGAGCAGAAATGACCCGACCAAATCGTTTGCAATCGATTGCAAATTGAATTTGATTGCAAAAATTGATGATGGAAAATGTGGAAAAACTATTGGAACTAAGTGACACAAACCTCAAATTAAACTAATAATCTGTACTGCAAATTGCAGAGATAAGTTGAAATTGGGAATCCAACAAATAGAATTGTCTAAAAGCAACCATATTCAGGATTTAATGATACTTCTCACCAAAATAAGATCATCGAATTCGTATCCTATTATCTGATGATATCCGTATCATTGGACAACTATATTATGTACGGAATAAAGGAGTTTTTTTGATGCTGAAATCATCAAAATAGAAAGAAAGAGTTTCTAGTAGAACGATGAAGAAATGATTTGCTACAGCACGAACAGATGCCACCGTTATTGAAGAAGACGCCTCTGTTGGCAGTCGATCGGAAACAACAGAAAAAAACCAGCAAGGGAAAGGGAGGTTATAATAGTTAATCTGCTTTGCACTGATTTACGTTTTTTACCTCCTCAGTAAATAGATCAAACGGATTAAGCAGTCCTGTCAAACTAAATGAGCGATGTAGAGATTACTGAAGCAAAATTAGTGATTAGTGCATATTTGATGTACTTTGATTTTGAATTTTTCTATTCTAAGAATAGAACAAAATGCATATAGGTTTCAACTTTAAAATTATAAAGCTAGCATGAAACTTCAAGTTTAGTACAAAGCTTTAATCTTAGTACAAAACATTGTCAAAAAACAATATTTCACTTGCTTTGGATGAACCTTCCTAAAAGTTTACGAACAACTTAGATTGCCAGGAAAGGAATAACGTAAAGCATAACTCAACTGCAAGTCTGATCTTTACTTCTTACCTGCAAGGTAAATAGGTTTAAATCTCATAGAGTTACTGGGTGTTTGTCTATCGGAGATGTTTACACTAGCTTTCGTCTATCTTCGCGCTAGGCATGTTCGTTTCACATATTTTGAAATAATTTTCAAAGTTGACATCATATCAGAAAAAATCAACATAATATCAGTGACCGACGTGAGCCAAAAAAAAGTTCATTTACTTTTCAAAATTTGAATTGCTTGCGATCTCTATAGAAAGAATAAATTCGGGAAATTTTTTATGATCATTTAAACGAAAATTTTTGATTCAAAAAATTAGCATCAAAAAAAATTTCCTGCACAACAATGCACCGAAATGCAAGTCGTTACAAATATATCTTTCGATGATGTCAAGGTCAAAATTATTTTCGCACCTTTTTACACCAAACACATATCCTCCAAATATACGCAGGCTCGATAGAAAGCAAGGTTTGAAGAGTTTCAGATTTGTGCTTCAGCCTGAAAGCAAACAATTATTCAAGCCTTAATTTCTATCGAATTTACGCAAATAAAATGTGTTTCAATCTCTAGCTATTAATGCCAAAACTTGAGAAATTCTCTCGAATAAACATTTCTCTTGTTTTTTTTCTTAATTTTGCATTGCTCTTTTTCTTCCCATCTCTTCGTCATCCCTCTCTTCTTTCAAAAATAAATTTTGCTTTCTTTGATTTTGAATCTAAATGATAAGGAAGGGAAATAATGATAGCGATTCAGTGAAAAAAAAAGAAAATGAAGACTGATGAGCACGAAATGTGTACCAGATTGTTTTGAAAGTGATAAGATTTAGAAAAAAAAACACTTTGACAATTCAGATTTTGCCATCTAAGCAGCAGAACATTGACTGTTGATACTGACGTTGGTATATGGTATATGAAGCAATGTACAAGACGGTCATGTAAAATTAAACTTAAATTTCCTAAGTTTGTGCTTCCTCCTTCTTGTAGCCTATAATGTTTTTAATAGTTGTTTCTAATAAATGCTTAAATTCAAACCCATAACAAATTTCTTCGTTTTTTTTTTCAAATTTACACTACTATTCAGCCCTTTGAAATAATCGTAAAGAATATTCAAAGTCAGAGTTTTAAAAAATTAAAAGTTTTGATTTAATATTGAAGTGTGCAAGACTACCCGAATCTGAATATAACTTGTAGAAACCTAGAATATCAGGAAATCTAAAGCTTCCTTTCAGCTTTTTGTTCCCTTAACTCAGCTAATTTTTAAATCAATAATCTTGATTTCCAAAGGAATTCAATATCACACATGTTGGATACCTTATGAAGCAATATGAACTTCCAAATTAAATTATTCACTTGAGGGAAGAGATTGGCATGGAAACTAATTAAAGAATAATTGTGGTGTGAAGTATTTGTTTCGAAATACCTTTAGCTTTAAATCCTTTTCTTGTTTAAGTTTGTTAACCATTTTACTCAAGTTAACAAAGAGACGCAAATTTTAGCATCGAATTCCATCGTCCAGCAAAAAGATTTTCGATTAAATTGAAATGCTGCATTGTGATGCATTGGAATGTGAATGACTTGGCTTAGCAATTCGTCATCGAATAATCGAATACAATGAACAATTAAATACTTACCGAATAATAAGTCCGAATTCCTGAACCGGTTAGTAGTTTCGAGATAATTGAATCACAGTATTTTAATATAAAAACAATTAACAAAAGGTTTTTTGTTTGAGTTACTCTTAGAAAATTTAATAAATTGTTTTTTACTTATTATGCACCACAAACAAAAAATTTTTTATCAGAAAGCAAAACGATTATCAGATTGAAAAAAATCTCAATCCAACTCCTCTCGTGAAGAGCATACTTTTCTATTTTTATGCGTATACTCTATTTTGTTTCCTAAAAGTGAATAGATTTCTAATAGATAAAAGTAAGAAAATTAACTGACAAAATTTTGCATTGAAAAATTTTTCCAAGAAGTTTTTTTGAAACTTTTCAAAGTTAATTTCTCCACTCTCCTTATTGTGTTTCGAGATATACATGAAGTGAAGTGAAATTAAACAATACTGACAATTTTCGAATTTTGTGAATTCGAAGGAAAATTTTGGTATTGCTAGTAGATGATAGTAGATGATACTGTATTGATAGTAGATAATTCTGATATTTTGATTTAGTATTGCAATAAAATGATCATTCACGATAACGATAAAATTGCTTTTTAAAAAATGCCTTTGATTTTATCCTGAAATTCTATTCATCAAGAACCTGAAACATTAAAGTAAGAATGGTGCATTTATTGGTGCATATTAGAACAAAATGAAAGGAATGATGTTAATCAGTCCCAAGACAATTCAAACTTTCAATATACCCACCAAATATAGTATGCAAATCTGGACGAATTGTTAATTGACGAATAGATTCTCAGAAAGCAGCAATAAATCAATAAACTTCATGAGGAACTAGCAACTGCACACCTGGACAAGTTGAAGAGAGCTGAGATACAAAAAGACGAATGGGGCAGATTAAAATTAATGTGAATTGGTTGAAATGATAAAGTACGTCGATATTGAAAAGCAAAAATAATGTCGCATTCAGTAATATTACTGAACGAAAGTGACCTTATTGCTTATCAGATCAATGGGTAATCCAAAACAATGACCTTTCATATTCTCTTACACGTAAAGGTTTTCTAAGAATTATGATGTATTACTTAGGCATCATGTAGCTGCAGTTGTAACGCCTAATTCGATCTGATGAGCTGTTCATCCAATGTAATAAAACTATAACCTTTTCAAAGACAGTCAATAAGCCTATTAATGAGTAATAAATGTTGATGAAGATAAGAGATTTACTGGAAGGCGTAGCATCTCTCTTCCTAGCACTTATGTTGATACGTAAAAATGCAAGTAATTACATCTTAAATAACTCATCTATCAAAAGTCTCATAGAATAACGGTTTGTTAAATAATTAAATTAAATTGGTAGTAAGGGATGAGTGGCATATAGACATATCGGTGAACTATCAAATGATCACTAAGAGAGTAAGGAAATAAGCGAAGAGGACAGATAAGCACCTCTGAGTGAACCTTTAAGTGACCAGTGAACAAACAAGGATAATATACAAATAGGAGGTAAATGACAAAACGTTGAAGAAGCAACGATTTTTACTTGACAAAGTTTGCACAGATGAACGGATGAATAAATAAATCAAAGACGAACATCATTTTTCCATTTTGTTGGGCTAAAGTAGAATATGTTCAGAGAAGGGCGAAAGAATTGAAGAAGAGAAAGAAATCGGTATAAATGTGACCTTTTACAATTCTTTTCCTCCTGAACTTCTTTTTAAAAAATCACCAAAATGTCGTTTGGCTTAACAATGCGAATAGATTAATTTGAAAAGGTCAACTGTTATGACCCTTAGCCAATTCAATTCACATCTTTTCCCTCAATCTATTTTGTGCTTGAAACTTTGGTCCACATCATTCGAATATTTATCATTTTTGAAACGATTTTCATCGACTTATCTAAATTGATTACAATTTAAGCGTCGTTGGAGAAAAAATTATTCAGTAAATATATTTTATGTTTGGATAGTACTGGGAGGTACATTAATGTTGTTGAAAAGGACAATCAGTATGGTAACTAAATATATCTATTTGACACAACGAAACATAGCGAATATGACGGACATGAATGATTTTCACAGCTCAAAACTTGAAATCTGAAAAAAAACTCAAAACTCTCTCATTTCTTTAGAGAAAATGCGCTATGCGTAATCATGGAAATTCAAACCAATAAATTCATTCTCTAATTTCTTAAAAAAATTTCAAGCTATACTCTCAAAGTTCGCCAAAACTTTTTTAAAAAATTACCCAAAAATGATTGAAAAGGTTAACTGTCATGATCTTTAGCTAATTCGATTTACATCTTTTTCTCGGTCTTTTTTTAGCCTTAAAACTTTGGTCCCATCACTTGAATGTTTGTCATTTTTGGAACGACAGTCATCACGATATGACTCATCTAAATTGATTCCAATTTAAATGTTGGCTAAAGAAAAAATTATTCAGTAGATAAATTATGATATTCTATGAACGAAATGACATTCATTATAACAGTATCAACAATTAATCGAAATTAAGGATACGGAAGACATATGATCACTCATCTCATTAGTTTGTAGTTGGGGTATATGTCAGATGAAGTTTTCGGCAGGCATTTTTTTTTATTATTAGAAGTACATTTTATCGATGAATCATACTGTCATCATTTCCCATTTCAAAAAAAATTTCGAAATTTATTGTAGAAACAAGGATTTTTTTTGACTTTTCATCTGCTTCTCTTTTTCGCAGTTTTTTTTTTTCTTTTTTTGAAAGAGGGAAGTTACAAAACATCTGCCAGTGAAATGAAGCAGTTACTTGTTTGATAGGATGCTACAAGGAAGATGAATAGCTAAGAAGGGGAAAGGAAGATGTAAGGAATGAGGCAAGGGAACGAATTACTTTTTACTTTTCAAATTTTTTTTACTTTTCAAATTTTCAAAAATTTCAAAATTACTTTTCAAATTTACTTTTCAAATTTGATGTCTTAATGAGAAATATATCTCAACTTAGCGAACTGATGATTCAAAACTTTTTCTCCACAATCGGTTTCATGAAAACGAACATTTTTTGTTGGCACAATAATGTAAAGACAACCAATTGCTGATATCAATAAAAATTTTGTTTTTAATTTTACTCATTAAACGATGAATTTCCTCTTGGCAAGATCCGAACTTTGAAAAGTTTAAGACAAAAAGTAAGTCTTCAATTGATAACTAATCAATAGGGACTGGCAGCCTTCATGAGAAGAAATGTAATTTTTCATGGAAAACAGTCCACAAATCAATGAAGGCCTTTTTTGTGGTAATTCTTTCAATAAATAAAACAGTATTTAAAACGAAAAGTGCAATTTTTTAAAACATATAAAGAGAATAAAAATGAAGAATGTGTTCTAACCAACTTTTTTTTTTCATTTACTATCCAATTGTTTTTCTTTTATCAATAAAATCACAAGTGATTATTTGAACATTCTAGCTATCATATCACTATCCCCTTTACCTTTCGTTTTTCTTTTTCTCTCCTACACGTAAAACTTTTCCGACGATTCTTTTGTATTTTCCAAGTTATTGATATACGAATTCAAACAAAGGACAGCGGAAATTGTCTTCAAAAAGAAGCAAAATAAAATTTTATAATTAAAATTTTCTAATCTATCACAAAATTGGAAGTTTTAAAACATAAAATTTTGTGACCACTGGCCATATTGACACAGATTAATAATAAAATCTTTTGATTTCACTGCAAATGCAGTGCAAAATACTAAAAAAAAAAGGAAAATATTATTGACTTGTCATTTTGTTTGTAGTCAAGCTTATCAAAGCAGCACAAACTTGTTACTCCGTTAACGACATGACTTTTGAAACGCTTCTTGATTTGCTCAAAGTTCGACCAATCATTAACTCGAAAAAAAAATTGAACTCGAGAAAATCCAAGCCTATTCCTAAAATCATTTCTAAATTAATTCCAGAATTTTGAATGGTTTAATTTCAAACAAATCAATATAAATAAACAAAAGAGCTTCTGAATTTACTTCATAATCCTTAACATTTTAAATTATCGTCCTTCCAATTAGGATGACATACAAGAATGTCACGCAATCAGTCTTTAGAAATTTAAGAAATTCCCAAATTAAAATTTTCATCAAAGCTATCATTCTCCTACATGAATTTCAAATGTATAAGCGAAGGGATGTAGTAATGGTTCAAAAAATAGCAGAAAAGAGTGATATGAATATTATCAATTATAATTATTATTAATAAGATTGGGTTATAATTGAGGTTCAACCTACAACATCCACCAGAATTCATCCAGCCATGCAGAAAAACCGCTTCAAAACGGTTCATTCACTGTCACATGCAGATGGAAGTGGACAAAATTTAGAGGAACAAAAAGATAATTACAATCAGATGGACACATTAAATAAAAGTTCTTCAATATTCGAATTAAATTGATCTTATGTTCAAATTACTAATCTCTAATGTTAATATATAATCGAATTCATGGCAATTTTTATTTAATTCATCAGAATTCCTCGCCTTCCTTCTCTTTTCTCTCTTTTTTTTCTCGCTCTCTCTCTCTTAATGAAATAGTTCAATAAAGTGTGAACATTACTTCATAGATAACTTCGGCTCCTTCATAGATACTTCGTTCTAGTATTCAATTACATGTATCAGATATTCTTGAAAGCTTATTGTTGCAGCTTTTCATCTTTATCTGTATTATAAATCTGCAGTAAGCCAAGTCTCTATAGTCTTAATTCATAGTTTTACTAGACTTTCAAGAAAACTACTGGAAAGAAACTTGAATCTCTCTCCTTTCTGGAAACAGATATAAGTTTGAATTTATTTTTGAAGTGAATAAAGATTGAAAAAGACAATTACATGGCATTCGGAAATACTACCTAAAACAGTATTGTAGGTAAATATAAATCAACCGTTATAATCTGTTCAAACAAAGAATATAAGCATTAAAGTAAACAAAGGCAAATTACTTGCTGATTTGGAAACATAGGACTTTGGATATAGATAAATACCTAATTAATCTTGTTTATATTGTTTCCAGCCGTCAATAGATATTAATTTTACAACACACAGTTTATTAGATTAAAAATGGGAGTGAATCTTGAAAATGTGCACATTGTTCTGTTTGGTCAATAACCAAATATGAAAATAGGAAACTGATAATAAAAATGATCATCTGAGGTAAATGAAGAATGCAAAAAGCGAAAGAGGAATTTATGAATAGCAAATTGAAGAGCATTATTGACTGCTTAACTAAAAATGAATAATAAGAACTAGTTGGGAGGGAACTTTTCAAATGTCTATTAAAGATAAACACCTTACAGAGAGTATATCGAATGAAATGAGATCTCAATATTCAATTCTCTGAGCTATAAAATGGCTTCCGTTAAGGCATATTTAGCTCCATCTTCATTTTTTCATCACTTTTTAAAGCTTCCAACTCATGCACAATAGCGTATGTCGGCTTTTGCCTTACACGTTGTTGACGATGAATACAGATGCTCAGTAAACCAACCGTAACCAAAATCTGCAATAAGCAGTTTATAGTCTTTCTTGAACCATTATGATCCTCCGGATTTATATCTCTTTCTAAGCCATTATGATTCTCCGAATTTATGGTTTGTTTTCAAGCCATTATGATTTTTATGATTTTTCGGACATAACTGAATGTAATTTGACCCCGACGGTCAGTCTATTCAACCTTCATCAATTTGCATAAGTGGATTTCTAAGTTTTGCTCACCAGGACATAATAATGACATGTCACGGTAGTAATGCTGATACTAGCTTGTAACTTGAAAAATTCAATAGTTGCAGTATTAAATTTATGAAGGAGAAAGAAGAGAGCTATAGATCACGGGAGGGAATTGGTGTGAAGATGGGAACTTACCAGTACTGTTAAGATAATGTAGAATGGTATTTTGTAAGGATATTGGCACATGGTACAAGGTTGTAAAAGCACTCGATATTGTGGCGCAATGTGTAGCTGCTCGATAGCTGGAATCACTTCATGCCAAAATCCAGTTACATTACTATAGAATCCTACCGGAGAATTAATATTCAGGTGATTGATCGGTGTAGCTACGCGATAAATAGCGCTGAAGCGTTTAAAACCAACTTCACTAAGATTCCTAAAAATTATTTGATAAATGCGAGAAAGTATTGGAAGTTTGTTTGAAAGTTTTTTCTTCTCTACCACCATATAGTATTATTTGCCAAAAACCCTTCCATTCGTCTGTTCAAAATTAAAAACGTTTTTTTTTGTCATTAGACATTGAGTTTGCTGCTCTGCTTTTCACAGCTCAAATAATGCTTTCATTTCTTCTTCTTTCAAATTAAAAGCCATGACCTCTGACCTTCTATGAACAAAATTAGCCATTTGGCTGACAAGTTGCTGAGTAATTTTCCGATCATCATCATTCCATTCAACTGTTTCAAGTGATGGGTCGGAGAGCGTAGGATTGTTAAATATAAATGAACAGTCGTTACCGTGCGAAGCTCCTGCAATATTCACTTAATTAATTATCAAATATCTTTTTCAGTAATAAGACCTTTTGAAGAGCTACTATAGCTAGCAATTGAAGAAACGAAACGATACTAAGGCATTTCAATATTTCTGTTTTTATAATTCACCTCGTTGAATCCCATTTTTCCTTACAGATTTCAATAACTGAGCATTTTCATACTGAAATATGTATGCATAAACAGTACGATTTTTTTTTGCATAAAGCAATGCTTCACGTGCCGCAGGTGCGATAAAATATTGATCTGGAAAGATTTGGAATTTTACAAACTTTCGTTAAAAAATAAATTTTGTTGTTTTTTCGAAGTTCATCCAAAATAAAGTTGAAAAGTTTCTTCGGTTCAAAATTTGGAAACAAAAAGGAAGATATATTCTTTCTGGAAGCATTATTATCAAAGAATCAAAAGGATACGATTACTTCAGTATATAGCACTGCGTGAATTTATGATGGAACTATTGATTTTATGAATAAAAATTTGATAGCTTACCAGATAAAATATCAAGAATTACATTACGTCGTTCAGCTTCATTCAAGTTTTGTGGATAGTCTGTTAGATACTGATATTCAACAGCTTTTTGGACCTTAAATTTAGCTCTGTAGTTCTATATAACAAAAATTGTTAACAGGATGATCTCGAAATCTCTCGCAAATCAGTGAGATAGCCGGATAGATTGATTGCGAAGATAGACGCAGTACATTCGTTTCACAAATTAGTGTTTTCTAAAATTATTCAGAATTAAGTCTAACCTCTACAGATTGTACATATTTCCTTCTTTTTCAAAGTTAGTGTATATAATTGTAAAAGTTGTTTATTAGTACCTGTTTATAATTAGCGTGCAGATAAGAAGGTATAACATAATTCAGACTCCAGTCACCGCTTTCCACATAATGCTTATTGCTTGCTAAAATTTAAAAATAGAAAAATTTTAACTAAAAGAGTCGAAATTTCACATAAGAACCCATTTTTTGTTTGAAGAAAAAGCTAAAATTGGACAATTACACTGACCTTGAATTCTTCACACCGATTCATTTTGTTCAGTTAAGGGAGAAAAAAGTAGTAATAAATGTACAAGTATATATGTTACTCAATCGAGTAACTTCGCCATTTGTGACACCGATTAGCAGAGGCATTCGTGGGTTTTGACGCAAGATAGACATTGGATCACCGGGAAGAACACTGGCTTCGATGCGGTATGGGTCGGTCGTTGGCGTGAAGTAGGTGTTACCCATCAAGTTATTCTCATTACCCTGAAATGAGTTACTCTGGTGAACAGCGATCAGTAGAGGCATTCGTGGATTCTGGCAAATGTTTATTCAGAAGCACTTACAACAATGGTAGCAGTCAGCTTGGCAATGTGCTTCCATGCCTTCTGTAACTTTGCCACCGGGAGTTTTTTCAGGCATTCCACTGTATATAACATTCCTAAAGTTCGATTATAGCCACAACCACAATAATCTATTAAACGCGCTGAATAATTTTCAGTGGAAGCGGATCGTACGGCCCACGGAGCAATAGAACTTCCACTTCGTAATATAACACCATTGAACAATCCTAGAAAATGACAATGTAAAGTCTAGATGCAGTTAGAACGAATCTCAAACTACTCGTACTAGAACATATTTGCAGTGATAAGCCTGAATACATTATCACTGAGAAGCAAAGCTTATTATGTAAACTGTAAAAAAAGATGCTGAAAACTATCTGAGTACTGCAAAAAAAGTTCTAGATGGAACGTCGAAAACTAGGCTTATTTCATTTGAATACATTTTTATAAATCAGAATGTTCATATATTCCAATGTGAACTCCTTTCTTTTCACACTAACAAGTATTTCTGTCCCAAAATAAGTTTTGAACAAACTTGCCCCTGGTCTTTGGTGAGACGGCTAAAATACTTGCACAAGCAGCACCGGCACCTAAACCTCCAACAACAATGTTATTCAAATTGCCATCAAAATTTCGGGCATTTGCTCGAATCCAACGAATTGCTTCAGTTTGATCATCCAACCCATAATTCCCATGTAAATCTCGATGGCTGGCTGTTAAGAATCCTAAAATGATAAAATACATTGTTTCATATTCTTTACTCCTTCATTTTAGTTATCATTTATCGGTACCTTCTTGATGTAGTAAATGCTGTGGATTGTTCTTTGATAAGAAAGGAAGAGTTTATAATTGTGATCTGTATTCTAGATTAGCTATCTTTAGCCCTCAAAGGAAGTTATCTCATTTTGCTTCATGAAGCATCCAATCGAAATTTCAGTTGTATTCGTTATGAGAAGAGTCGTCCCTTTCAAAACAACGAACGCTCAATCACCTTAGTGCTCTTTTCTTCATTTGCATTCCATAAAAATGAAATTATCCCTATAGAGTTGTTCAAGAAATTATACTTTTATAAGAGCGCTCTCTTTTCTTTCCCCGTCGTCTTACTATTCAAAATCATTAAATGCAATCTTTTAGAGGAAGAGCGACTGCATAAGTTAAGAATAAATGAAAGGAATTGAATAGTGAACACTTACCAAGTGGGCCTAGTCGATAATTTATGGCTACAAAAATAATATTCTCTGCAGCAAAATTCTGTACGATTGATTTAATCGGAGAGACATTCGCACTGCCTACCTGAAAAATTGGAAATGATCAACGAGGCAATTTCCGATATTATATATAAAGTTCCCGAGAAAAAGTAGTTTAGCTAAAAATTATTATTACCTGGAAAGAGCCTCCATGTAGCCAGATTAATATTGGGTACAGCTTGTTTCTTTCCTGAAAAAGACATCGAATTTAAAAATTCTCACTGTGCCAGTAGTTGAGATTCACGAAATGTTTCTTTCGGAAGAAAGCGGAATCCTGTTTGATCTGTTTCATAATGAAAGAAATCAACACGTGGAAGGAAAATAAAAAATTTTTTATTGCGTAAAGTTGATTTATCATCAATTGAAACTTTTTCACACCTCAACAATGATTAAAATATTAAAGACATCTTGGTATTACTTTTTAATAGAAAATGATGCAATTGAGAAGTAAAGTTTAAAACACTTATATTATTATATTCCATTACAAATGAGATCCAACGAATTCTATTTTATGTGGCCAATTTGTTGTTAGTTGTTGTTTGTTTGTTGTTAATGTAAATAAATTAATTAATAAAATACGAAATTTTTTCTACTCAGCAAAACATTACAAGTACCGTTTTTTTATGAGGGATGATAATAGTAGCATATAAGCAGTCCTCTGTACCATCGTCTTCGTTGGAATATTGTCCAAATTGCACACATCGCACTATTCGACCCTTACCACAATTCCGTGTCTTATTCCAGCCAATTAATGCCTTTGTAGCCTGAAGTTTAATCTTAACATTTCATTAATATTGCATGAAGCATGCAAAATTCGAGGAACAGTTTATCATGATTTTGAAAGAGATCAGTAAGGAATAAATAACAACTGATTAGCATCTTTTATAAATTGATAGAAAGAGGCATCCAAGAAAGCCTCAGACAAAAAATTAATTTTTTCATGAAATTGTTTACAGACATAACCCATCCATAATTCCCACGCCACATTCAGGTAACTTTTCTTCCTTTATGCTTTGATATCTATGTTTCTTTCATTGTTGCATATATTTTAACTCAAGCAACATAAAAGCAATTGATATAATGTGACGTACAACTACAAACTCGAGATGTTTGCGTCAATGATTTTTAAAGAGATCAATAAAGAATAAACAACAACTGATTATTAGTTGTTTTTTTTTTCTTCTGAAAGAATACAAGTATTATGAGAACAACTTTTGATCCTCAAATCAAAGTACCGAATTGATTTTAAATTCAATTTGCTTAAAATTTAAAGCTAGTTTTTCTGATTCCTGTAGAAAGTTCCACTAAAAATCTTTGTACACTACATGCTTGAGCTTCAAAATCTATCAATTCAGTTTTACTTCAAAGCGCAAAGGTCCGATAGGTGGTTGCGCATACGGAACGGCTTCGTAAACTTCAGCAAGTATTCCGTTAAACTCCATATAATATCCCAAGATCTCGCCATGAGTTGTTTGCCGTGATGGCAGAACATTGATAGCTGAAAGCAAATTTCTGCTCTTTCCAATACCTCAAATGTCAAATTTAACAAAACAATGTTTTGGAAAAGAAAGTCTGTCACTGGCTATAATAAGGCACTTGTCTTTGTCTTGCTTTATCTTTTCAATTCGTCCAGTATTTCATTTCTAAAATTTCGAACAAATGAAAAAATTGCGAGAAAATCTCTGTCCCTGAATCTCTGTTGGACGTCCAACGATCAAATATTATTGAGCGATAAAGCTTAAGGTGACATACTTACATGTTTCAGCATCAAGTGATTTATTCGGCATGGTGATACTTTCCTCATTGACAATTCCAAAAGTTGCATGTAATAAATGTAATAATGAAATATGCTCAATGCGCATTTCGACTCAAATATCTAAAATCTGAAATAACAGCAAGATTTCAGAATGAAATATGAATGATAGCATACATATTTTGAAATACTGTTTCCTCCTTTTAAATCTTAGCCTATCAAAGTGGATTATGGGGAGCTTTGAATCGTTGATTGAATCAAGGTTTCATGTTTAATAAAAAGGGTAATATTCGAGATCGAAATCAAAAAGACATCCAAAATGCATGTTAAAACTTCTTCCTAAATCTTTTTAAATTATCAATTCAACAACTTTTCTTAAATCTCCTCAGATATAATATCTAGTGAGATTTTGATAGGTTTAGAGAGAAATTTTAGAATAATCTTAAGATAAATACACCACTATAAAAGTACTATTAACAATGTTAATGTGTTGGACCAGCTTTTCCGTTACATTTCTTTTTCATTTCGATTGAGAGGTAACACTTCCTCTCCACAAACAAGAAAATCTCATCACTGGTCATATTTTTAGAAATATTTCGAATTCAAAGCCTATTCAAAATTAAAGATATCAAAAAATTTAGGCTTTAGCTTCCCTGCAAACGAACGTACTTATTTTTTCACCTCTAAATACAATTAATCGCACTTATTGCTAACTTCTTACCCAATTTACCGACGACTAAGCTATTAAAAGAGAAAGTTTAGCTACTAAAGAAAAAAAAAATCGAGAGTTACTAAGAGTGATACTATTCTTCTAGCTAAAGACAGGGGAGTGCTTAAAGAATTAAAAAGATGGAGGAAGGTTCAGAAACAGGAAAGTTGCTAAAAGGGCACAAGTGAAAACAGAACTGATGAAAACGGAGAAGAGGGAAAAAGAATGACCATAGAAAAGTGTGCAGAAATTATTTTCATTCTTTTCCAAGCTGGAGAGAATTCCCTTCAATCCATCATACTTATAGAAAATGAAAGGGTAACAATGACCACTAGTAAGTGACCACTATAGATGAACAGTTGTTAACTTGAATAATATTCATTTAAAATATCAACAAATGTGAATATAAGGATGTGAAAGCGAACTAGCAAAGATATAATTTGAGTTCAAGAGTACCACATAATAAATTATAAATTTCAGAGCCTCGAAGATTTTCAGCGGATTCGAAAAATTTGAATAAAGCTAGTGCAATGACAAAGTTCAAGCATCAAAATTTTATGAAAAACGAGGAAGTGATAATATGAATTTGGGGTGAGAAATATGTTCTTTTGATTTTACATTTCTACATTTCAGCGATGAGATTTCATAATTAAAGTCATCCGAAGTGTATTTTGAATTTGCATCGTTCAATTTTATTTTCGAATAATTTTGTGAAAAACTTTAAGTAACCTTCACTGCACAAAGGACGAAAAAAAGAAAAACATAAGAACGTGAAAATGAAAATTCATTACTTTTTAGGAAATAAATTCCTTAGAAACTGGAAAAATTTTAGTAAGGATAGAGACTTATGAATATATTATGAATCTTTAACGAAACAATCACCTTGAAATTGATGGAAATTAGAATGAAGTCTAGTTGTTGGGTATTGAACTCAGCGCCTACATAATCACTCGTAAATAAACAAGCAAATAGTGCTAAAAAGCTAGTTGTTTATAAAGTCGTAGAAACCGGGAAACAAATGCACACCGGTTTTCTACAGAGGCATGTAAATCATGATTGCCTTATTTCTAATTATTGTTAAATACAGAGTTACTTGTATGGAAATCTTTCGTTTGCCAATTTTTGCTTAAGATTAATGAACTATTAGGTAATTTATCCAAGGTTATGAGTGTCAGAGAAGCTGAAAAAATATGAATTTTTTTCCGGAATCGAAATTCTCGAAAACTATCACGATAATCGGGCGGACCATTTGTTGACATTGTACTTTCTAATGTTCCACAATGCCGAGCATTCATCGTTCGAAAATTGAGAGAGTCATAAGAATTTGCTCGAGTAATTTTTTCCTATTGTGAACTGAAAATATGAATTTCCCAGATACCTTCAGAATTGGTTGCAAAATTTCAACTCAATGAAAAAGTCTGGGAATAAGTACATGAATCATTCATGAAATTCATAAAGGAAATATTTCGAATTTAATGGCTTTTATGAAATCAAAAAAAAAAAACTATAATATTTGTATGTTATCCATTCTCAAGCTACATCTTTCCTTTTGCTTTGGAACACACTGTAGAAACACACAGTTTATGAATTTCATTAATAATTAAAGTTGGAGAAACTTAAAAGAACTCTGGAAAACAAGACATTTGCATTACTAATGAGACGCCAAGCATTTTATACTACTTTTTGTTAATGAAAAGTTTGATTTTCCAGAGAAATTTGGGTGAAATTTAATTTGATGAAATCTGTTTCGTTTCACAACTTTGTTCTTTGAACTTTTTTCTCACTCCAAAGTTTTGCACAACTTTTTGGTATCTGCACGATATTTCGAATAATCACTATTTTTTTTGAGAAAAAAGGAAAATGTCGCTAATATGTATAAAAAATATTGCCATTGAGAAATTGATGTTTAATTTAAATTGTATTTTTAATGCAACGGTTGAAGGTCCGTTAGAAGAATGAAAAGACAAATTTCTGGAGAGAGAGTCAGTCTTTTCTTGCAAGAATTCAATTATCATATCAGCAACTTGTTACAAAACTAAATTAGCAAATTAGCCAGCACAAACAGATAAGTGAGACAAAAGAACAAGTTGTTCCTTAAAAAAGGTAACCAAATAAGAAATGAAAACAATTAACAAATGAGTTGGTATTTAGTTGAAGGAACTAAGCTATTGAGCTAACAAAGCAACACGAAAAAAGGGAACCAAATGAAAATGTAATAGATTAAAATATGATTTGACTAGGAATATAAGAATTATTTACTCAACGAATAAATGAAGTGCGCATTTAAATAAAGGTTACATGTGTTTGACAAATAAATTTACTCTGTACAACTGAAGGGGTTTCTAAGTTTGTAGCATGAATGATGGTGATGTGCAATTGGGTGTCATCTGGATGGTCTATCAAGTACAAATGTAATAGTAGCACAGACTAGACAGGAAGCACGGGAAGGGTACATAAGGTTGAGGAAACATCCGAAGTAGAATGAATAAGTGAAAAAGGCATATGTTCGTCTATTACGTCAAACCAAGAGGCTGACAGCAACTGCAAACGTTTGTTCCCTTGTTGAGAACGCAACTGACGGCCGTTTTATTGATGTGGACCGGAGATATTGCTCAATTTTTGAATATTACTAATCATTAGAAAAAGCATACTTCAGATTAGAAGTTGCAAGCCAATACTGAAATAACGAAAAGTCCTCAAAAAGACCGGAGCACATTTAATAGAATAATTTAAATAATGATACACATTGATTACAAAGGCTATCTAAAAAGTCAACAAGTTTATTATGTGCACTGCTAGCCTATTACAAACAATTAAAAAAGCAACAAATATACGTTCACGCTATCTGAAATGTTAGCCAGCGTACATTTGCGGACTCGTTAGTTGGACATAACACATGTTTGGGTTCTGCAAAAGGAAAGAAATATCCATTTGCATGACCTAATTAACCAACCCATCTGCATTAGTGCCAGCTTAGCCTTCAGTAACACATATTTGCGCCAAATTAAAAAGCAAAAAATGTGCATTTACGCTGTCTGAAAAATCGACAAATGCATATTTGCGCATTGCTAACTTGTCACAGACGCACACTTGTACCGTTTCAAAAAGCGACAAAGGTGTACTTGAGCCTTCTAAATAGTCAAGAAATGAACATCTGCGCATTCTTAACTTCTTTCATTCGCGAACATTAGACGACAAAGCATATACATGTGTATTTTATTGTCTGATTATAATCCCATATTTTTGCTGCTTTAAACGACGACAAGTGAGCATTCGCTTTTTATTAACTAATCACAAATGTCCATTTGGGTATCCATACACTCAACAGCCTTTTTAAGTAGTCACAAATGGTCTTCGAAAGTCAGCAAATGTACATTTGTACGTTTTCAATTTATCATAAATACAATTTGAACAATTATTTAAAGTCAAAAACAGCACATTTAAGCATTATTAATTTACAATGAATGCCACTACCTGTGCTAATGTAATTCATTTATTACAAACGCACATTTGTGTACTAACTTATTACAGAAACACATTTACTCGCTTTTAGTGATGACAAGCATAGATATGCGCTATTTAACCGAAGATAAAAAGAAAAATTTTGATTGACAAAGGATTTGTGTACAGTAGGATAGTTGGAAAGATAAGGATTATATGAAGGAGAATTTTGCCTAAATCACATTTATTCTATCTCTTATATTTGCTTATCCAAAATCTACTGATATGATAATACTTCTTATTATCACATTGTTTCTCTTCTTTTAACCTTTAAAACATCAATGAGATAGAAAAGATGACTTATTTGGATCAATTTATATTACCTTCAACTATATGTGCAATATTGCTTTTGGGTTGCAAAATTCTTCGGCCATTTGAATGAACACTTACTGTTTGCCACTTTACACGTTGTTCCCAAATGGGCTTCCATCATCTTTCTCTCTCTCTCTCTCTCTCCGAAATCAATTCACACCTACTACTGAAAGCGTACAAAGGACAGAGCGGCCTTACCTCCTTCTATCCCCAACATATAGTTCGTTTAACAATTAATACCGTACCATTTTTTGTTAATCGTGTTTGACGTCATGACCAGAAATGTGAACGTGTGAGATCGTGGGAATTGTGATAGGATTAAGGACAAAAGTGAATTATTTTGGGCTTCCTGGGTGATTTGCTAGGTTTATTGATGAATCTGAACAGCAATGGGATTTATCTAACACTTGAGCCCGGAAATTTGGGTTGTTATTAAGGGTTTATGCATGCATAGCTTTGTTTTATCAACGCGGATCCGAGGTTATCCTTCTAGTAAGCATTTTGTTTTGGTATGTGGCTTCTCACGAATGTTGCGTAATAGCTTTCTCTAAGATATATGAATTTATCCCACGTGGTTGTTCTTTTGAATAAAAACAGTTCAGGCGCCAACTGCACAAAAAGAGTACCATGAAAAAAAAGAACCAGGAAACCATCGTTCTATAAGTTTCCACTAGTATAGCTCAGAAAAAAATGATTAAACCCACTGCTCAGCTAAGAAAAGTTAGCATTCCTATATAATTGCTTAAAATATCGTGAAATGACGCAACTTTTTCCCACTTCCTTCTGAGGATTTGGCATCAGGAGGGATGGGTGTATTGCGAATTCACTACGTAAAAGCTACCACTTTCACTTGTCGTGGAAATGATTTTGGGACCACAGATGAGGCTTTATTTCGTGGAGTGAGAATTTTAGATGGACGATAGCGCTCAAATTATTGAACATTTGAAGGGAAAGGAAATATTTTCCAACAATCAGTTTCCGCTTTCATCATCTTACGTTGAGGTTCTAATGCAGCGGTTTTAATTTTAAGGGAGAGAGTGATAACAAAATCTCTGACAAAAGTAGTTAACTCTAAAACTCTCCTCAAATGTCTCTTTATCAGAATTTAATTAACAGTGTGATATGCTAAAGTTAAAGGACATCTACTGGGAAGCACTAAGATTTCGTATGATTGTCTGTGTTGCGCTCCCTAGCAAAGTTTTGTAGGGTAGGAAAGCAAGGTTTCATTTTAACCTTATCTATTTGATTAAGCAAAAATATTTCCTTAAACTCTGTAATTAAGTTGTGTATGATTGTTCACATTGTTACTTTCATCCGGCATAATATGATTAGAAAGAAATTATGGAATGAGCCCATGTGATTAGACGATTTCTTCGTCTCTCTGCTCTCTTACTAACTGTACATGTACTAGATTCACTTAGGTACTTATACCAGATTCCATATGATATACTTGTTTCACTTGTGTCCATACTGATAACATGATTATTAAAATTCATGCAAAAGAATTGAGCTGTAAACAAACAGACCAGCAAATAAACAAGCGGAATGAATAAGCGGAGCAGAATGCTCACCCTTACAATGAAATTTTTTGTGAGGATTTGTAGTTCTGCAAAGGAATTATCAAATAATTATCAGTGCGTGTATTCGCTGCGTGGATTCAATGTTTTATTAAACTTTTCATTGGTTGTAACAATCAATATACTTTTTTAGATTAATGACCTAAGAAGAGGCTGGGAAGGACCGAACGTGGGACTTAAGCGATGAAGTGTTGGAGGTTTCAAGAGCGGGCTTAGTACATCTCTTAAGTCTTCCGTCATCTTAGGAACAGTTCGAAGCATATTACAAGTTCTTGGAACGCGAACGGGATCTGTAGCAGGATCTTGAAAATGAAAGCCGGTTCGTACTCGCCCCTTCGAGCGCCAACAACGAGCGAAACAGGGAGATTTTCAGAAGGATGAGCCAGTTCGACACTGGTTCACGATGAAGGAGGTTCAGAAGAGAAAGAGATGGCGAAGTGAAGGCAGATACCACACCAGCTATTCCTTAATAAGGAAGGTGTGGATGTGGCATCAGATTGCTGGCAATAGTTCCGGAACGCAGAGAAGTGGAGACGGTTTGCGAAATCCCATTAAGTTTTATTTTGATTGGCGATGGCTCTTCATTCTAAGGAATGGAGCTCCATTGTGGCTGTAATTTCGTCAACGGTGCTAATGCGCGGCAAGTTAATGAAATAACCGCATTGTAAGTTTCATTTACAAGTTTTCTGTACAAGTCCAAATGTGGTAAAAAATGATAATGGAGAATCAAGTGCTGTAAGTTAAACTT
>NW_018108186.1:290798-308112 GCF_000183805.2 Loa loa | reverse complement strand
CGTCAGAAATGCAGCCACTTCGTTGATATGCCGCACATTAGCATCGTTGACGAAATTACAGCCACAATGGAGCTCCATTCCTTAGAATGAAGAGCCATCGCCAATCAAAATAAAACTTAATGGGATTTCGCAAACCGTCTCCACTTCTCTGCGTTCCGGAACTATTGCCAGCAATCTGATGCCACATCCACACCTTCCTTATTAAGGAATAGCTGGTGTGGTATCTGCCTTCACTTCGCCATCTCTTTCTCTTCTGAACCTCCTTCATCGTGAACCAGTGTCGAACTGGCTCATCCTTCTGAAAATCTCCCTGTTTCGCTCGTTGTTGGCGCTCGAAGGGGCGAGTACGAACCGGCTTTCATTTTCAAGATCCTGCTACAGATCCCGTTCGCGTTCCAAGAACTTGTAATATGCTTCGAACTGTTCCTAAGATGACGGAAGACTTGGGAGATGTACTAATTCCGCTTTTCGACCTCCATCGTCTCATCACTGTATGTTTCACACTGAATTCTTTCCAGGCTCTCTCTTATTTAATCATAGAAAGCATTTCAAATAGCACAAATGTGAATTAATGAAAAGCATTACGTGTATATTTGTCATTTTTTTCAGTAGCGCAAATGTACGTTTTTGATTGGTTAATGATGTTTAAATGTGCACTTTTTTTCGAAGTAGCAAAGATGCATGATATGCTAACAGTGCGCAAATGTATGTATTCCCGTTCATTGTTGGTGCAAATCTACATTTGGTGTTGTTTGAAGTGGTATAGATGCATGTTTGTGACAAGTTGGTAATGTGTAAATAAATTTGTACTTGTCATAAGTTAGTATTGCTCAAAATGTGCTTAACTTTTTTCACATATTTCTTGATTTTCGGATGAGCATAAATTGATGTTCATGATGAGTTAGAAATGCGCAAATGTACATCTGCTGACTTTTCAGGTAGCTTGAATGCGCATCTTTGTCGTCATCAAAAGTGGTAAAGAACTGGTAGTTACTAAATTTAATAATGGCCGATTTTCAATTTGGGTGATTCATGTTGTTCAACTTTCTGGTTCGAATGTTAATTGATTAAATGAGGTTAAGTCAGCTGCATTGAGTGAGATCAACTAACCCTTCGATGAATTTAAATCCATACAGGTTCAAGGCTTGTAATGCTATAATCCTATTATTGCTGTCTGAGAATCTCAGTAACTTAGAAAATGTTCTTTACATTAGTGTTTCTCCACAGGAAATTATTTTTGATGAAGTGAAGGAAATTTTCATTTCTCACTTGGGGAATGATCTTTACATTAATGTTTTCGCAGAGGAAGTTCTTACTTTTGATGAAATGAAGGGAATTTGCGTTTCTTCTGCTTCACTATTCAATTATATGATAAAGGGATCTGTATCCACGGTAAATTCAGTAATGAAATTATAAATGAATGAAAGTAATGAACCTGCGAGGTATATAAAAGAAAAAAAAACAGACAGATAAACAAGCAGTTCTTGAAAAATGGTCCGGATTTATTATAAAAAGTGATGGGTAAGATAAATA
Organism: Loa loa; assembly: GCF_000183805.2. Classification (NCBI taxonomy): domain Eukaryota; kingdom Metazoa; phylum Nematoda; class Chromadorea; order Rhabditida; family Onchocercidae; genus Loa; species Loa loa. The sequence goes on along the minus strand of NW_018108186.1, from coordinate 306,579 downwards.
CAGCGGTTTATGTGAAATTTCATTTCCAACTTCAAAACATAATAGTTAGCAGAAAATAACAAATCAAAATGAGCAACTAAATATTGATAATGATTGGGAAAAAAGAGGCAACAAATAAGCAAAAAAATCAATCAAGTAAATAATCTACCAGAAATCAAAAAAACAAAATATTTGAAATACACAAAGTTACTGAGGAACATGAAAAAACTAACTTGAAACAATTACAGCAGGCGATAAAAGCAAGAAGTCGAATATTCTGAATTTTTATTACTGCTACCAGAAAACCACGAGAGCTGTAATTTGTTTCCGTCATTAAATACGATACATTATTTGACTACAAACATACTACATTCAATGTTGTTAAGATAAAAATTTATAAAATTTACATCTGTAAAAGTCGAATTGACTACAATTTTTTTCAAAAAAAAAATTATAAAGATCAAAATTTTTAAAAAAGTGGTTATTACCGACTTCGTCTCGCGGCACCGTATATTATTCTGGATATGTCTTTCCATTTCCTCCAGAGTTTTTTTTGGAAGATCCTTTACATTTGCAGAATGAAATGATTCCGTTGCTCATTGCGCTAAATTCCATTACGTTATAATTTATGCTGCAAAATTCGTTTAAATCAGTCATAATGGTACCTACTGTTGCGTGTATCAAGCTTCAAACGCAATAGCATCTTTTGACATATGCCGCATTTATCGGATCTCATTCATATTCATTTATTTCAAAGAAAGGATTACAAGTCAATTAAAAAAAATTCATAAGACAAAGAGTAGCATAGTATAACATTCTCTTTCCATGTAATATTCCAGACGAAAATCTTAGAATGCGAAACAATATCATTCTTTTATTTCACAGGAAAAGAACTTATTATACAATCAATTGACCCTTTCAATTTCTATAAATCTTTTTTTCTATTTAACATAAATTTTTATTTTAAGGCATCTGTTTTGTCAGATAATTTTCAAACATAAATTTGTCTAATTTTCACCAATATTTCATGATTACAAGATTACTTGAGCAATGCTTATTTCAGGAAATAATAAAATTTTTTTTTGCTTACAATATTCTTCATTTTTCTGGGCTGTGCTGAATTCGAATGCAAATAATATCATGTGTGCTAATAGAACAAGAGAATGGTTTGTCTGCTTGTCAATAATTATTAATTAAGCTGAGAAATTCCTCGTTTCCGAGCTAAAGTATGGTTCATAGTAAATGCTATATGTGTGTGTTTTGAAAGAGCGAGAAATTTTGAATATGTGAATTTACTTTTACTTTTTTCATGTGTTGCACGTGCTATCTCTTCTCGTTGTTCATTCAGTTTTCGATGGTACCTTTTATCAGTTGATTGATGTATCAGAATGATTGCTAAGTAAATAAATGATGAGTAATCTGCACATTGCCTGATTAAAGCATATGGAAAATGTAACAGGTTGAACTGTCAAAATCTGGTAAAAAAAAAAGCATGACTTTTTCAATCAAATATGCGGCCATGCTTTTTAATCGGAATGAGAATGACAGTTGTTGAAAAAAGAGGAAGCTCTCTTCACATTCCTTTATCTTTGATGATCATTCCAATGTGTTCTACTTAAAGGATTATAATTTTTTCTCTCTCTTTCTTCTTTTTCAAAACCATTCCTATATGACTTAGTTAAACTTATTTGGATATGATTTGTAACTGAATATTTTATTGAATTTAACTACTTTTGCTCAATCACAACTTCAAATAATAAAAACTGTTGATAATATGTATTTAAATTTTGTTGTATAATAAATTCGTTTATACGCATTGATAATTTTTATAGCTGATTATCACTAACAAAAGTCATTTGATCTCGCTGTATTTCATGCCACTCTGTTTGAATTATGTCTTTATTTTTTTTTTTGTGTTTTTAGACCATGTCTTTAATATTTTGGTGGTTCAAATTTGAAGTGATCATTTGCGTTTTACTATTCACATAATTTTGAGAAACTAGTTAACCGTGACGTTTAGATGTTACTACAACATAGGCGACTTATGGAAAGGACTTCACTGTCATAGCCCTAACTCGCTAGGCTCTGGTACATGAATCTTAGGAATAAAGGGTGGGGTCAGTTTCGCGCACACTTTGCCTCACCTGAAAAAATCCATGCTCAAGTTCGGAGCATATACCCACATTTGTAGCGTTTGCAACAAACGTAGGTAAGTTCCTTTCCAAATCCTCATTTGCGAAGCCTAGTTGTGATGATGAATATAGCAAGATATTAAGTAATAAGGTTATCTTGCCATTATTCCACCTAACTTATGTTTCAGATGTCATTTGTGAGAAAGATAAATGCGACGACAAAGCACTAACTTTGAGATAAGTTTTCAATCTCAGAAACTATTTATTGATAAATATTTATTTCATTTGTCGAATGAATATTTCAATAACGAACTTTTCAGCAATTAAAATTGAGAGGACAGATAAAGTAGTTTTAATAACATTTTTTCACCTTTGCCTCATAGATTACTCTTCAGACTTGAAATTTTAATTTAAACGATGTAAAATGTAACTAATGAGCATTATCATTTCGACTTGAGGTCTATGGAAAGATTAATGGCAAAAAAAAAAGGCCAAGGAATGCATTCTGGCCTGGACTATTTCAAAAGATAAAATTTTCTTCGGCAAAACACATGAAGCATTGATCAATGGTTCCATCAACAAATTTGATTTACTGGTGATCGAGTCACTCTATCTATTACAATATCCGACGGATTCAAACTGCTAAATATTTGATGGGAGATTATATGTGGCCGTGACAGTAATCCATGCTCAATTTATTTGATTAATGGCAGGGAAAGTCGAATTATATTGTCCCAAAATGGATTTGATTCTCCGAATGTTTTATGCGTGATCGAATTGATTTTACTACTACGTAGCACAGCAGCAAGCAATAAAAACCGGCCATCACCTAGCAGTACACCTGTCACGTTTCCAATATTATCTTGATTCGGAACTTGTATGGCATTATTCGCCTGTAAAATTTATTCTAATATAATTTGATATAGCTTTAAAGTTTGTTACGAATCTAACTTGAGACACTAAATAAAGATGTAAATTTGGCAGCAAATGATCGGAGCAGTTTTTACAACTGATATTAATCACATCCTGTATTTTGCTGACGTTATTAAAGCCCATACTGATTTTATCTTTGCAAAATCGTTCGTTACTTACTTAAAGATTTGACGAGAAGATATAAGTTAAAGTAAAGAGAAGGAAAATCTGTATGGAATATCAAATATAACACACAAGCCACACTTTAGGAGAGTGTTTCAATTGTTCGAAACTGTTTGTTTCTTTCGGTGATTACTTAACTTGAAATGATCATTACAACTTCTGAACCAACAATTAGCATCACAAATTGCTCAGGTCTTTATTAGAAAGTGAAATGGAAGTAAACAAATAGGAATTGTTTTGGTGTTTTGTAAATTTTATAGCTTTCATAAACTTACTGCACAGGAAATAACTCGAACATATATGTGATCCTGTGGTCCAATTGAACTGAAATTGAAAGTACTTATTGCAGATAATTGTTGTTCGATAAATCAGCTGATGAAAGTTTGCCTTTGCTGAAAAGCTCATTTTTTGTCATCTCAATTTAAACATTTTAATGTGCCCTTTTTGGGATTTTACCAGTAATATGCGCAAAAATGAACCAAACTTAACAGGTGATTCAGAAGGCTTTGTTTATAAGTGTTTATAAAGGTAGCATCAACTTTATCAATATTTATTAAAAAGTGCAATGATGCAAGAACTCCTGCATGGTATCCTCAGCAGAAGTTCTTGGACAATCATCATGAAGCATTTTAAGGAGGCATCTATACTTGTTCTGATCTTGCTTTGTTTTTCATTCATCATTGCTAATACTAATGTAGCTAGGGTTGGAAGACATGGAAAGATTGAGCGATCGTGAGGAATAGGAAGTACTTACAAGACAAGAAGAATGATGTCGCATCAGATTTCATGAATTTGTATTCGTTTTTTAATTAAATGAACCAATTCAACAAGGGATTGAATCAAAAAATTTTGCGACAAATCATTGGGGCTGCTTAATTCACAGTTTTTCGGTGATCGACCGCTACCATTCCATGATTTCCGTTCAAATCATTTTAGTGTGAGCTGATAAGGAAGGCAACAAAATCTGTTACTATGGCAGCATCGGAAGACACATCGAAACTGGTGTTGATATTACGGCTGGTGTTAAAGAAGTAGTGGAAGAGCTGTAGAATAGACTGATGTCATCGAAGCTTTGCAAGCCTCCACTATAAAATTTCATTGCAAATGTGACATTGTCTTCAACACTTACTATAGTGTTAATTACGTTCTGATATGATTTTATTAAAACATTTGCAACGTGATGAATATGTCTTACACTGTCATACGCTGATCCCATTTAGCAAACGTCATTTCCTAATCAGAATAAATTTAAATAAAAAAGTTTTTGTGATCTGAAAATGACATTTTAATTTTACAGTTTCTGTGTGTAAAATGGTGGAACAATAAGAGGAAAAGAATGAAAATTTTCAACCTTTTCATTAACGAATTTTTTTTCATTTCTAGTAATAAAAGACGTTATCCTTGGCCAAAAAAGTAATGACAAAGAGCAAGGCTAAGCCACTCCTACTAAGATTTATTATGGGATATCTAAAAAGGAAAAAAAGTGTAATGAAATTTGTTGAACAATTTTTCCTTCCTCCTTTCCTTTTTCCTTACATTAACATCTACCCTTCTTCATCTTCATCACCCATGGATACCACTCTTCACAGTCAACATTGTTCATCCTTATTTTCTCTTTTCTATCTTTAATACTGATAACTTATCACATTCTCATTATCACAACTAATATTTTACAGCATTCCGATAAATGGATTTATATCTCACTCTTTTTGCATTGATATATCTTTATATTACGGATGTAAATGCACACCATCTTACCGAGCAGGATTACGAACTGGTGAGTAGTCATTTGTTTGCTGTTTCTTTGTCATTTATTACAATTAGTAATTGTCTCACATAGAGCGACAATAGAAGCATAATAAGACGTACATATGTCCTAGAAGATTCAGGCAAATGGAGAGAATTCTATGGATAGGTTAGATGATCATCAGATAACTATGCTAACAGATAACTATGCTTTATCAGATAACTATGCTAACGGAAAAGTGAAACTTGAAACCGTAATGGGAGAGACTTTTAAGGTAATGACGAAAGTTCGACAAAAACGTGAAAAGGTTACGACACGATTTCAAATGGCTAACAGTATAGAAACAACACCGAAATTAATAACACAGTCAAAGGCACTTCAACTGAAACAAATGGCAAAACAGAACTGCAAGGCGAACAATGACGATAAATTGGCTAAAGTAAAACATTATTCTAAGATTTTTAAACTATGGACACATAAGACAAGACTAGCCGCTGATACAAGATTAGCTTAGCCATTGGTTATTTCTGGTACTTCATGTGTCAAGCATTCATGTTTGCAATGGAAACCAAAAAAGAATTAGGCAAAAAAGATTACAGCTCATTTACAAAATAAAGAAATTCTATGATCTAATAAAAAAAAACCAAAACGGTAAATTTCGAGGAACTTCCTTGTATATCAGTTTGACCCTGAATAATGAGGTCATGCTATTGTCAGAGTAACCCGACAGTATAATGAAGCATTATCCAGAAGGAAAAGAAAACGGAAGTGGAAATGATGGAATAGTTAAAGGATGGATGGGAAATAGAACAGTGGAAACAAAAGGAAAAAGAAAACAATGATTTTTAAAAGTCCAATTTTTTTCATAAAACAAAACTGACAGTCAATTTTTTTCTTGGTTCCTTATCACACTTTCAGTTCGACTTTAGCAAAATTTTATGCTAATAGAAAAAAATTCATTTCAAGTCGGTATTGGAGCATTTGATGTTTTCATATGATCGTAAAACGGTACCAATGGCGAAAGGTGTTGATGTTAAGGTTGATCTGATGGTTCAGGCTATTTCCAGTATATCCGAAATGACTGCTAGTTTTACTGCAGATGTGTTTTTTAGTCAAATTTGGCTCGATCCTGGATTGGCATTTGAAAATATCACTAAGTAGGCTATTTTTATTCATTAATGGGAAATTTCTAACGAATATTACGTGGATAAAAATAAAATAGGATTATTTCAGAAGTTCCAATTTTTTTTTTATTATTATTTGTTTTATAATGCAGATATTGCAGATGTTTGGCTAATTTAACGCTCAGCCATCGTACCATTGATGATATTTGGTTACCCAATGTATGTTTCCAAAATAGTAAATCTACCTCAATACATAGTAGTCCAACACCAAATATATTTCTGATGATTTATCCCAATGGTACAATTTGGGTTAATTATCGAGTTAAGGTAACGATTTACAAATTCTCCATTACAAAATTTTCAATGCTGGATGTGGTAGATGTGCTGATATTCAACTATGTTTCAGTTCAAACAATAATTAATGAGAATGTAATCAATCACACTTATATAAAGGAATGAGAAAGGATGCGAAAAACCCCCAACTTTTTAATGCTCCTGTTGATAACAAGAATTGATTTTTGAATTAGTTACTTATAATATTTACCGAAAAATCTGATGTTAGGTAGAAGCACCGTGTGAATTGGATATGTCATCGTTCCCGATGGATGTACAACGATGTACTATGACTTTCGAATCTTATTCCTTTAATGTTGATCGGGTACGACTGGATTGGTTTGAAACAGCTGTTATTATCGATTTGCAGGTCCTTCATTGATCATTTCAAACTATTGAGTATTGAAATTTGATTACCGCATATTCCGTTTTAAGTTCTCTTTTTTCTGACTTTAAACTACCAAGCTTCAAAGGATGACACATTACTGATGTTGTAGTTTATGTTAATTGTCAGCAATTCATATATTTCGGGATTCTCAGGTCATTTACCAGACTCTTTTTCTTAGTTGTATTTATTATACGTGCCATTTGGAGAATTATTTTCATTGGAATGATAATCAGTTCTCCTTAAATTCATCCACAATAAGCATTCTAGGTGGAATCGATGATAACAATAATTAATGAAAGTAATTCTGTTGCAGAATTTCAAGATATCATTCCTTTTTCCTGCCAATCTATTATGACCCTTACAAAATTGTGTGCATAATTCGTTGAATTTAAAAAAAAATAACTAATAATTTGGTGAAAAATAGCTAATAATTTGCAGGGAAAATTGCCAGATTTTGAACTGACACGATATACATGGCAGAAACAACAATTTTATTATCCTGCAGGACAATGGGATCAACTTAAAGCAACTTTTTACTTTCGCAGAACTTACGGTTATTACATTTTGCAACTATACATGCCAACGTATGCGTCCGTCTTCATTAGGTATATTTGCCAAAATCTAAATTAATATTTATTCAGCTTAAAGAAACAGTGCAGCGATTAAATACTGCCACCTCTTTCAACTCCGGCAAATATACGAAAAATTTAAATATTTCACTCATGATTTTCTCTCTCATTTTTCAACGAATGCTTTCGTAATGTTTGGCCATTAATGGATGATCTCGAATGACGTTTTTGAAGCACCAATGAGTGATATTTCTTAAAAGATTCTGTCCTTTGCTTCAATTTCTAAAATTTGTTAACCAATTTTGAGATCGTGCAAGTGTACTTTTACGGATGTTGTCATTTACTTGCCAAAAAAAGAAAATTTGAGGAAATAAATTCAAATCTTATACTTTGTCCCGAAAGTTTACATACCCGTTAGTTGCATCTGTTAGCAAAATTTGCTTTGGATATTGAAATTTAATTTAAAAGTAAGAAGAAATCAAATTTAATTGTAATCCACAACTTTTTTCAAACCACACAAAAAAATCTCTTTTCCTGCAGTAAAATTGATGGGACTAACAGAAACATCATACTTTCCGATCTATAATTATTACAAGAAATATTCGAATTGTACCCAATGAAATTAAGAATTTAGATGAATTCAATTAGATCTGAACTGTTAACTTTTGTCTTCAATTTTCATTAAACTACAAGGATTGAACGTGTTGCTTCTCACAATACCTCTTTTAAAATCAGCAAATACTGGTAGAAATCGAAATAGAAATAAATTCATGTTAAAAACAACTATGGAATTTCGAAGAAATTAAGGCCAGTATTCAAACATGTTAGGCTAAATCTTTCAAACTTCTTAAATCACCAAAATTTTATTTCCGGTCAATTAATTTTTGCCAATTTTCGCCCATTTGGGATCAAAAAAATTTCAATGTAAGAAAATTGGTAGTTTTGATACTTTAGTGTACTTTGAGTTTTGATTTTAAATAACCGTTTTAGGAAGTAAATTTGAATTGCGTAAGAATTAGCCAAAAAGATAAAAAAAATATTTTATTTTTTTAAGCTGGATAGCGTTCTGGCTCGATCCAAAATGCTTGCCAGGCCGGGTAACCCTTGGTGTATCTTCACTGATGGCGCTTACTTTTCAGGTCTTTTTATTTTAAGCATACAAATTTATTTTAATGAGAATGTAACAGTTAGACTATTATTAAAACTAAACTGGCCCTATTCTTTTTTTGTTAACTCCGATTTTGTAAGTGATATTGGATTCTGTTTTAGTATGGCAATGTGGCGCGAAGCTTACCTAAGGTTTCCTATGTGAAAGCAATGGATGTTTGGATATTTGCATCTATGGTAATTCTTCTTTGATTCAATTCTATTGTTTTTTTGAGGAAATTCTTGTGCAACATGGTATTTCTATTAATTTCATTTCGAATTCCGATCAGAAATTTAATTTGGAAATGATAACCGGTCGTTGTTACGTAAAATTACCGAAAAAATAGCCTAAATTGTTTTTAGGGCTTTATATTTTTTTCGCTGGTTGAATTAGCTATTGCTGGACATGTAGACAAAATGACAAAAGATTGCCAAGAGGAAACATTGGAGAAAGTTGAAAAAAAGAAAAATTCTATCAGATGCGACTACCAAACAAAAACCCGAAAAAGGCAAGCTAAAAATTTAAGTCAAAACAAAAGAGATGCTTTCTAGATACTAATACTTAATCTTACTTTCCGCAACAGCTTGTTTTTCTCAGTGACGCAAAGCTTGTAGCAAATGTAAAAGCACTTACAGTGATTTAGTCACCTTCATTGCACTTTCCAAATATTTTTTTGATTAACTTTGCCAGCAACTAAACGAATAAAGGGAAAGACACTGTTGGAAGAAAGCTAAATTGAGGTTAAGTCGAGAATTACGGGCGAGCCAATTTTAATTTGCTCTAAAACTTGTTCAGACCAGTATTAACTAGTTAGAGCAGCTTATTTCACCATCTCAATATTATCCAAAATAAATTATTGATTTACTCGCAAAGTAAGTTAGATTACAGCACTATTGACATATTACAAATGGATCACCGTGATTCTAAATGTACAATCTTCTAGCCTTCTGGATCTTTAAACTAAGTTGCTGTCAGAATATACGAAATGGACATTTTCCGGTTGATGATAATAGTATTGTTTTGGAAAATTAGCAATACAAAAGGATATTAGGAGATTCGTCACATTTAGAAATCGAAATATTACAGGCGTGAGGTATCATCACAGGCATACAAAGCAACAGCGAATACAAACGAAGTTGACGAACTATGGAAGATTTGCTATCGTGATTCGTTGGGTGATGAAAATATATCGAAGTGGCCAAAATCTAAGTGGACGGCCGAAAAGGTTTCTAATCGTTCATTTCAAATAAAATTGAATTTATTAAGTTTATAACTCGGGCAAAAAACTATGCCGTACTATACAGATGACACATCTTTCTAGAATATAACCAAACAATACCTTTTTATTGATTTATCACTCCGGTATTTCGAAATGTTTTGCACAATTACAAGTTGAGACTCAAACGAGGTTAAAATCAATAATGAAAAACTATAATCTCTGTGTTATTTCTACCTTCAAAACTTTTGGTGCATCTTATTCAATCTTCAGATGAAATCTTTTTATCATCAATAAAGTTTAGTGGAGGAAAGTTAAAAATTTTATAATTCCTATGACTCTATTCATGATTTCTGAATTTGCAATAAGTGCGGTGAAATATGAAACGTTACATTTTCAGATTGATAAACTTTGTCAGCTCATTTTCCCATTATCATTTATTTGTTTCAATTGCTTTTATTGGATGTATTACACCATGGAATCATCGAAAAAAATGGAAAGATTAATGGATGATACCAACTTCACTGGTGGATCTTTTCTATAACACAATGGAATATTGGATGATTTTTATTTTTTGAGAATGAAAACAAATAAGATAGTGGAAAAGAGAAAATTAAGAAGATTTTTCAAAATTTAACTTTATTTTATCATTTCCTTTCCATTTCGAAATATTACTAATCATTGTATCAGAACTTATCATTGTGATTACTTTTATTATTCAGAAACATCGGATGACAAACTTCGTTTTGTTCTTTTTTTCCTATATGATAGGTAAGAAAAAGATTAGAAATAGATTTTGTTATTTTCTCAAATATGACCAAAAATTTAGCAATAAAATCGGGCTTACACTCAAATTAATCTTTCATTCAATAAAGCATAAAGTTTAGAAATTTTTCTGATGCAAATAAAATTACCTCTTTTGAATAATTTGTTAATTTGCAGCAAACATTATCGCTTGGATGTTGTCATGCATTCTCTGATCTGATCAAATTAACATATTGATGAGCTGAACTCTATGACTTTAGTTTTATACATTATTGAAACTTTGATCACTATCTTTAAATCCATGTATTATCTCAGAATATTTTTGCATAATTCAGTTTAAGGTTAAATTCCATTATTATTATAATTATTTTATGTTGAAATATATGAATTTGTGTCATATTGTGTACTACTGTTAATTTCTTTTTATTTTTATCGTTGTTTTTGCATTATTTTTGCTGTTGTTACTGTTGATATTGTCAATATTTATATGTATAGATGGATGATAATTAAACTGATAAGTGTAAATGTCGAGAATTATTTACTGAATTTTTAACATTTCACTATCCTAATTACAACCATTTCAACGTAAATATCATTGAATTTGTTGGAAAATTACCGAAGAACACGAATAGAATTAAACTGGAAAATACTTTTTCTTGTTTTTTTCAATTAATAAATACTGATTTCACAAAAAATAATGGTATTACTATAACAAATCATATCAAATTTTCCAAACTACAAGATTCTCTGTCCCAATTTGAGCTCTCTTCAGTTTCTCCTTTGCACTAAATCTCCATCACGTCAAAATCTTATTTCATATTCCAGCGTAGCATGGAATTTTGATAAAATCGGGAATTTCTCTTTCTCTTTACTATGACAAATAAAGTATTCTACCTATGGGTAAACAAGAAAAAAGATTTAATTTAAATAATTTCAACTTTCTTCACTTATTTCACGAAACAATTGACCACTTTATCACAATTTTTCGTTCTGATAAATGCATGATATGCAGGTAATTTGAAAATTTTTGGATGGAAATAATTTTGAAAATGCAAGAAGCGATTTTGAGGAGCAATTTGAAACCATTGAATAGTAGTTGGAAATGAATGGATGAAGGAATGAGTAAAGGGAATATATCGAAGTTAAGAAATTTGAAAACTAAATTTGAAAACCAAACTTTTTTTCGAAAATGCTTCATTGAGCAAAATTATCATCCCATTATCATCATCGTTAACAGCTTAGTTGGCCCCTTATGGTGAAAGCAAAAGGAGTGTGGTAATCTAAATAAAAGGAATATGACAAGGTTAAGAAATTTGAAAAATAAATTTTTCTTGGCAATGATCCATCGATGCAGTGTTATCATCCCATTCCTGACAAATATATTTTTACTTCTTCCTGCTAACTATCTGTCGTCTGTTTTTAAGTGCACATATTTCTAGAAACAACAACTTTACTCATTAAAAAGGCGCATTCTTTTCTTATCGTCCTGTTCAATGGTTGAAATAAACTATTATCGTTTCTTAAAATCGATTTCAATTTTCGGCACAAATTAGTGTTAATTGATCAAAGTCTATTTGTTTTTGAAGTTTTTTTCTCAGCGTATTTTACTTTTTTAGGAGTTTTAATAGGAATAAATCATTCAAATTTGAGTCACCAAATTATCGTCAGACTAAGCTCTGTTCATTCACGGAAACCATAATTTAAATTAATTTTCGCTTTCCAAATAAAAATTTAACAAAGGAAACGAACAAACTCCATATAGATAATTCAAATAATAAAAGATGCTTCCCAAATGAAACCTGTCTCATTGTTTGTTCATTAACTTCTGGAAACAACAATAACGTTAGCAAACCGGCTATTTGTTGACGAAATTATTTCAAACATTTCTATTCATATGATCATTTTTGGTTGTTTGTTTATCTAAATTATGTTGAATTTTTCTTCACAATTAGGATACTTCCTGATTTCCTGATAATTACACACATAACCTTCCTTTTTTGATGTCTGAATAAGTTATTGCTATGAAAAACAAAAGCGTTCAATTGAATCAACGAAATACAATATAAAATGATAAATTATGATGAAATCAGTTAATTCACTGTCACCTTTTCACTGTTACCTTTCCAGTTGTCACTGTATATCACAGAATATGTCTTTTTTTTTGAAATATATCTAACAGGTTTTTTCTGGTCTCCATAACACTCCTGTTATTTCACCTTATTCATATTTATATGGATAAATTCCTTTAAAAACCTTATTCACGGAACTGCCAATTAAAATATAAGTTGTTATAATTGAGGGATCAAACAAGGTTTACCACATAAGAGGTACCATAGAGTCGCGTTAAATTCGGAACACGATCGTATAGACTGGATTAAAGATTTGAAATAATCTTTAATAAGGCGAGCAAAGTTATCTTTAATTAAATTACGGAATCAAAATTGACTTTTGCAAAATATCAATGAAAACAATAAACCAGGTACACCTGTAACTTCCTTCTCCCGTAAGATTTTCCAGAAAAACCAGGATATTGTTATTCAGAAAGAGGAAGCTTAAAAAGCATGGAATGCTTCTTCTTGTCAAAGTAACTCGTTGTTTTTGCCGAATGTTACAGTGTGTTTGAAAACTTATGAACATCTTTTTCTTATCATTTCCTATCCAATTGTTAATTGATTTTTGAATCTTTCAAGTGAAAAGAGAAAAAAGGAAATTAATTTAAAAAAAACATTGCTATTAGTAAGTGTATTCTTGAAAACATCACAACTCTTATTGGCCGTATCACTTCCACGACAACGAATTAGTAAGTTCAATCGGATGACAGTCAATGCTACTCTCCCACCCAAAACTCATCTATCATTTTCATTTTTTTTGTAGAGCCTAAACAAAAAAAGGAAAACAACCCTGCACTTCCAGATTACACTGCTTTGAATAATTAATACTTTTTCTCTTCTTTTACACACTCTCTCTCCTCTCTTTTCTCTCCACTCCATTTTATACATGACAACGATTGATTTTCGAATTTAGCAAATTTTCCACCACTTTTTGCCTTTCAAATTTCCACTTGTAATTATCTGATTATCAATATTACTAGCTCATTATTTTATTTAAACAATTTGCAAATTTCAATCGAGTAATGAAAAAGTTAGGAACTTGAAATACCAAGCCTTGTTGACATATTCTGCATGACAAGAAGTTTCTTGATTTGATTTCCATTATTGATAATGAATGATCAGAACATACTGTTATAAGACTGATATCTATTCTCATAAAAAACGAAATGGTTGAAAAGTTTGTTGAAAATGAAACAAACCAAAAATTTCACTAACACAGTCAATTAGTTCGAACTGTTATTGTTCAGGTTATAATTTAAAGAAGTATAACTTACCTGAGAGGACATTCTTTCCTCTCTCTTTCTCCTTTTCTCTCATGTTCCAATCACTTTTAATTTCCTTTTCGTTGATCATATTTTTCCTCTTCCCCATAAATCATCTATCGATTCATTTCATCCACCTCTTCATCCATTCATCCATTCCATCAGTTTATGTTTTTTTTTTTTCCGACATTTAAATTGTTTTCATCATTTCCAAAGTTTATTCTTTCAATAACTGCACTGTCTGGTAATGAATAATATCATACAATTAATTTAATTGTAAGGGAGAGTAAAGAAAGAGAGAGAGAGAGAGAGAGAGAACAAGGGTGAGAGAGAATGGAATAAAGGAAGGAAGAAAAAAATTAGTTTTATTAACTGTTAAGGGAGAAGGGGTCAAGGAGAATCGTTTTGTCAGTGATGTGAATAAACATATGATAATGACGTTGGGGATTTTCGTTTCGCTTTATATTTGACTCTTTTTTACCTCAAGATAATTAACGATGATGTAATCGTGGAAAGCACGAAAATAAAAGGAAAGATGAAGAGAATGTTTGTATTGGTAAAGATTATCAATAATCAGGTCGAGATATCATTACCGTCATCTTTATTATCATCGTCATTATCATCATTCCAGCGATGATAACATTCCACAGAATTCTTCACATAATGCTTCATCACATATCTCTAACTTTTCTTTGTTTCAAGAAATACTTTTAATTCATTCGTTAAATAATAATCTTCATTATTATTTCAACGATTTTTTTTTCGTCGATGGACGATTACATGTAATCTGTCACATGGGGCTTAATTTAAAATAATTTGAAAGATTCGTGTCATATTTACTTTCTTTAAGAATGATAAACTATCATTTACTTCAGTTAGTTTTTTTTTATTTCTTTCTATATTAGATAAAACTTGCATGCAATTAAGTGGGAAATATCTAATTTGTCATTTTGAATCAAATCGAAGTATTTACTTTTTATCACACTATCCAACATATACAAGGTTCCCCATGAATCCTCTCACATGATAGATACTACAATCTTCAATGTTCAATAAATATCGCCCAAAGTTGAACGAGTAATCTTTGAAAGCAGGACTTTTTTTCAAAACTTTTGTACCTTTTAACTCGTTTACTGCGCACTCTATCAGATAATTTGACAAAGTGTTCAAAAATATTCTTTAATATCTCTGTTACCGTGGAATTTCTTGCTTTTTTTCTTGTAAAAATGAAAAGTTACAAAAAAATTTATTATTTTTTTCATTACAATCGAGAAAAAAAGTTGTTTTTCATTGAAGCTATCATCAATTTAACGTTGTATGAAATGTGTGAATAACATTACCAAATCCGGTTATTTGTTGAACAATTTTAATTTTGACTTTTGAGGAATAAAACGAAACAACGAATTTATGCAATGAAAATTATCTATTAATTCATTTACTTCTCTTTCCTCGTATTACTTCATTATCCATTACAGTTATTATTATTATTATTTTATCATTTTATTATTTCATTATTATTATTATTATTATTATTATTATTATTATTATTATTATTATTATTATTATTATTATTATTATTATTATTATTATTATTATTATCATTATTATCATTATTGCTATTATCGTTGTTAATGTTATTATATAGTTATTATGGTTATTACCGTCTTGCACAATGCTTTTTCCCTCTATTTTTTGCAAATTTTTGTTTATGATGCATATTTTGCCTACAGTCAGCATTTTACTCCTGAAAATCAGAAAATTTTCCGGATATACGATATAGGTTTTCGTCATTCGTTTATGGTCAAAGTACATTTGAATTGTCAATCTTTAAAGGCTCGGAATACATTTACATTATAGTTTAGCTGCTGATTAAACTATTATGATAACAGGTTAGTTTTCACGTTATAAGTAAT
>NW_018108186.1:236242-290315 GCF_000183805.2 Loa loa | reverse complement strand
CTATTATGATAACAGGTTAGTTTTCACGTTATAAGTAATATTGATAAGAGACAATTTATGTTCATTCATCCTTGATTACTTCCACTTTGTTCATGTATGATTAGAAAAAATGCTACTCAGCACAAAAAGTAGGATGGTTCAATAGTGCGTGAGACAATGGAGAGCATGATAAAGATAGATTCATCTGAATTGCTAACTTACCTTTCTCTCTATTTCAATCGATATCTTAACTGGTAAGTAGAAATTAATCAGTTATTCTATAATGCTGCTTTCAGAAGCTCGAACAATGGTAGGGATTAGTGCAGAAATTTTGGTACAGCAAACGGTAAGCAAATTTGCCGGTGAAGAATTCGATGTAGGCAATGTGCGCACTGTTTTTGCTGGCTCATCAAAAGGTAGCAAATATTTCCTTAAGTAACGACAAAATTTATAACTTAAATTTATAAATGAATTTTTAATATACAATTTTATAATGTGTTTAGAGTTGAATGAAATACTTCCATCGTCTTGTTTTCTCGTATACAATAATTGTGAAGCCAAACAAAAATTTTGGTTTAAACCAATTTTTCATAGCTGGAAGAGATAATTCAGGGAAGAAAAATGTCTAAATTTGCTCTTACTATCACTTGATCCTCTAGGAATTTTGATTAAAACTATTGTTCAATTACCATCCAAATTTACTTGCAGATAACATTAAACGCACTGATCGTATTATTTTATTAATTGGACCAACTGGAAGTAATAAATCCAATCTAATTGATTGCATGTGTAATTATTTTTATGGTGCTAAATTCGATGGTACTCGGTATAAAATCGCTAATGAAGTAAGTTTTTCCTTCGCAGGGAAATATTTGATATTTTTTTCTTGACAGCTTATTTAGTACTAAAAATATTTATGCTGTTTATCCCATATCTTGTGAAATTCCTTAATAAGGAAAACAAAATTTTCCAGCACAAATGTCAAACTTTACACCTTATTCTATTTAATCAGTCAATGCGATGTTTTAATAGTCAGACCCAAAGTAATTTAATCTCTGTGTTTAAACTTTATGTCTGAATGAATTGATTACGGTAGTAGAATCAGTAATTTCGGAATAATTTCGATAACCTTGGAATGCGTCATTCCGATTATTAAGAATGAAAAGAAAAAATTATACGGGATTACTATTATTCCAATAGTTTTAGATATTCGACCGAGGTAGTACACCGATAAAATCGATCACCAAATATGTGTTCAATGCAACAGCTATGCCATTTCGACCAGTAATAATCGATACACCGGAAATTACTAGCAACAGGTTTATACACTAATAACTTTTAATAAGCAGAAATTGACCGTAACTGGAAATACACCTTTTTATAAGTGACATATGTGTTCAATGCAACAGCTATACCATTGATGATCGATTAAGCATCTATAATGATGATTATATACTGTCCCATCCTATTTACAAATAAATGCTACCAACTCTGTATTCATTTTTACTGTTTTCATTTTTTATATGCAAAAGTTTCCTGCAAAAACATTGTGCAGTTTTTGAAGAAACAATGTATTTTCTCAGGAAGTTGTCCTGAGCAGCATCTGATGAAATCCTATTTACTTTTACAATGATCTATGAACATGTTTAATTCTAATACCATAATATAATATTCTTCTCAATTTTAATCCTTCCATCATAATGTAATTCTTCCCTATTTTAATTAAACCATCATGACGTAATAATTCTTGTACCATAACGTAATTTTTCTATTATTTTTCAGCGAAATACCAGCAAGAGAAGGAACTGCCTGTGCAATTCATGACTTCCTAATTGAAAGTCAACATATCCATATTAGTGCACTATGTCTTGTTTTAAAATTTGACCAGACATCAATCAGTAAGGATGAAAAAGTAATATCGGAAGTGAGTCATGGAATTTCACCTACCGAATTGCCGATAAATAATTTAACTAATCATTCAATTAGCCGACTTTTACCTAAACTTTTAAATTAATTTTGCTTTAGACGATCAATTTGTTTCCATCTTATATGTTACCGAGTACAATAATACTCTTTTCATCAAACGATGAGAAACCTATCCTATCATCATCGATCAAGCTAGTGTTACGTGATCTCAATTTGAATTACAGCAAATACTATTTCTTCAATGATCATTTCCTACAAACTAAAGGTTTGATAAATTTCTTTTTTTACTTTCATCTTTATTATATAATATTATCAAATCTAATTGATATTATCAATGTTAATATAGTTTAATTCGTGTTATCAAAAAATGAACTATTTAATTTAATCCAAGAAAAAGTAACAAATATCAAAAACCCAGCTATTTTCTCAATGTTTTCATTTTATGTAAGAAGTTTTCAAAAACATATATGTTTATAGGAAAGATTCAGGAATTATTAAATTACCGTTCATAAGTTCCCTTTTCTTTGAGCTTATTTAGATTTAAAGAAACAAACTCCTGATTTCACATCTATTTTCTTCAGGTAATGAAGGGATATTACAATTATTTTTGGTACTAATAATGACGTTATGTCAAATATCTTAACCATTTGAAACCATAAAGAATCAGATTAATTTAACCATTCACTTCATCAGTCATTCAGAAACAATACCAATACCAAAAGATTCGAAAATTTTCTTAATTTCTAATCCTTTCTTTTTTAAAAAAATTCTATGTTATGATAAAATTTCCGTTCTACTCATTTCACTTCTAATTAGTGGCAAACTTCTCGCTTTCTGTTTTTCGCACTTAATTATCATAAGCCTTTCAAGAATCTTACACTGTTGCAATGTGTTAAAGACAATGATTCTCACTATCAAAGTGGTTTTCAACTGTTTGAACTAACTTTCTTCTTCTTTCGTCATATTTTCTCAGCTATTACATCATGTTGATATCATCACATTCTGTGTAAACAATGTCGCCTATCTGTATGTTTACCTTTCAACATCAGATTAGTTGTAATGCATGGAGAAGTATATGACAACAACTTCGCTATTTCTTTCCTATGCAACAAAATATTTTTTAGTGGTTGATACAGTCAACTGATAATCAACATACTTTATCAATTGCATCAGTCGTTTCAGTTCATTCGAAGATTTTCCACCGATTTATTTTTAAAGTCCAATTGAAAAATAGAGTAATAATAATAGCATGCTTACATTACTCATTGGTAAGATGTTTTATACCTGTATTTGATGCACATATGCTAATATATTTTATAACGAACTACACCGGTAAATATTATTTTAATTAATTTAGGAAAGATTAAAATCGTTCATTGTCTTTTTTCTTGCTCTTTTAATTTTTGTAAATTATTTCATTTAATAGACTTGTGAATATCGAATTTAAACTGAAATTCTGTCTTGATTTAATCTCACCTTCTCTTCCATATCTTTTAATAATCGCTTTCAATCTTTTAAGATGACTTATGATCTTCTATTTAACTGGTTCCATTATTTTTGACACTTTTCCAAATGACTTCATCCTTAAATATCTGTCTAGCTCTCTTGGCTATAAGCAAGGAAGAAATCAAAAAATGAAAATAGAAAGGCTGAACAGTCTATTTACTTTTGTAAATAGTCTCTTCATGCTTCATTTGCGCCGTTCGTTGGGAAATATTTACAAACTGAGAAAGTAAAATTAGAAAACTTTCACATAGTGAATTTTCATTAATCACTAAAGAAAATATCATCGATGTGATAGGTATATTTGGTATGTAAGAGAAAAAAACAAAGGGAAAAGAATGATATGGGAGAGAGGAGGATGGTTCAATCATTACATTCAAATGGATTGCATTTTTAAATCTAAATCTTCTTATGATATTGCGAAAGTAAGAATAATGGAGAGAAAGAAGGGAAATTAAGAGAAAAATTTGACCTGAAATGAATTGTAAGGTTCGGTTGACAATAAATTTCCAGAAAAAGCAAATTTTTTTAAAAAATTATAAGGAACTAAATTTTCCTTTCAAAATTTGTTTAATATGTAAATTTCTGAAATTTGTTAAAGCAAAATTTTGATACCTTTTCCCGCCAATGAAACTGGTTCACTGCGCGCGCACATACAAACACATACAGAGTTATCGCAAACAATTGACACTGTAATCAGCCGTAAATGATCAAAACGGACAAATGCTATTGTAACATGATTCAATGAATTTTTTTCTATTTGAATACTTCAGACCAATTTTTAGTCTCATATTTCAAACATTCAGATGACACATCAATAAGCATGTCGTATGCTCACTTACTGGCGTAGTTTTTTATTTTATGGATGGTTAGGAAGAGATTTTTAGTATTTTACAACAAATATTGTGCTATCTATTCAAATATTAGTTAAAGCTTAATGCCACTAAATAATAGTTTGCTGATAACACATACAATAAACGGTAAGCATGCAAAAATAGCTTATAATGATTTTTGGAATGCTATCATGCATGAGGGTATCAAGCCAAGCATGAGGGTATCAAGCAGAGTTTTTTGTTAAATATCAACTTGTGCAAATTTTTTTCAACGTTTAAAAGTTTAAAACAATCTTTTTGGTTTTTTTTTCCTTTTGTTTTTTAATTATAAAACGAAGGAATTGTTGATGAGATATTGGTGCTCTTATGTTTATCACATTCTTTCACTCCAAAAGCAATCCTTATCAGTACTTTCTTGATAAATATTTTTCCTATCAGTTCACAATTTTTCACCATTTATTTGCTCTTTTTAAACAAATAATTCTTCATATGTTCAATTCATTGTTTTCCTGTAATTTTAGAACAAAGAAAAAAATTTGTTATAATTTTGGGATGAAAAAGAAATCAATAAAATGTGTAATTTGCATTAAAATAACTATTATTATTGATTGTTATTATCAAAACAATTACAGGAAAGAAACAAGATGATGAAATGGAAAAGCAGAAAGCCAGGCTCAGTTGGGATTTATCAATGGGCGAATTAGATCGCTTCTTTGAACAAGTTAGGCGTTTGAATCCACGACAAATTATTCCAGACGAGAATATCGAATTCATCGATGACGATATGCCGCAGCACACATCAACTTTTACACAACCGTCTACAAGGTATGCAAATTTGGTTATTTTCATTTGTTATTCGATTCATTTTAACACAGATTACTTTTTTTAAATATAAATATGAAACATTCATTTTTGTTTACAACTTATTTGTCTTTAGTGGTAAACAAAACTTGACATTTCACATTTTGAAATTTTTCCGATTAAACTTGAGATTGAAATGAAAGGGATTTGAACTTTTTTGTTTTTCCCAACCGTCGTTTTTTCTGAACAATTGCGTGCCAACCTATCACAGTATCAATCGTTCTGTTCAAAAGCTGCTGTTAGTTAATTTCTCTCGTTTTCATGACAATTCTCGATATACTGCAAAGCATGTTCACTTTCTACATTCATTAACGACAGTTGACGGATACCTTTGAATTAAGGATGAAGGAAAAATTATGATACGATATGAACGTTTGAAGGAAGAAAATCAAATTATCTTTGTGATAGCCATTTGTCTTTACAACTTTTTTGTCTGATCCTTACTGACATTTAAGTAATTCTTGGCAGCGCAGGCTTAAATGGTTCTGAAATTTTCTCATATCTATTTTGAACTTAATAAAATAGCCAGTGCGAAAAGCTCATATTATTATTTGATCGATGGAAGAAGCAGTAAGTGAGATATCCAAAAAATTCCTAAAGAGAATTTATTGTAGAAGTGTTCCATATGAGCGGATTATCCCTATCAAACTGATCGGTCAAAAATCAACAATTCTGAAAGCACCAGCAACTCTAAAAGATTGGAATTCATCGGAAACACCTATAATTAAACGATATGTCTATGATCCGGGAACGATGACACATAGAGAATACGTGATGAAGTTACAAAAAGACGGAAAGCTATCAGCTGGGGAATATGCCAATATTCAGAATTTTGACACGAGTATTGGATTTTTCATCCTTTAATCTGAAATTTCAATCTATTTTTCTGTGGATATATTTGTTAATTTTATTTTCCTTGTCGATTGATCAAAAAATTATGCAAGAAATTTGTATGATAAAAACACAACAAATGAGAGTTTTTGCTAAACTTTGCAAAGATTACTAGGATAATCTATCTAGTATATCCATTTACAACTGCTAGTGGTAGAATTGGTCGTAAGTCGGCTTTCCAGAATAAACTACCAATGACAAATTGCAAGTCATTTTGTTTAATCTACACGTTGATTTGATTATATATGATGATGTATTTAGAAATATAGATTAATAAAAAGCTATTCGAAATTTATTTTTGTTTTTTCTTATTATGCTGAAATATCGAGAGATTCATTGGCTTCATTTTGCAGTGATACAAGTACATAAAGCGCATGAGACACTGATCAATGATGTTCCACTAGAAAATCGAGGTATAAAGAAAGGACAGTTGTCATCAGATGGAAATGCATTAGCATATGTGCACATGAGGAGTACTCCACCACCGGAATACAGCACTGAAGCGCTGGCTGTTCTCCATCAACCTACAGATGATGACGAAGCGAGAAAAGCAAGAATTGAAAAACGACTGTCAACAGTGATCGACATGGAATCACAGCAAAGGGTAACTTCGATGATCAGTTCAAGCACTGGAAAAGCATGAAGTTTTTCACATTCAAGATTTACTGGAATTACATAAACAATCCTACGATTCCATAAATATGAAATCCTTTCTTGAACTAATCTTTTATGCATTTTAACGTTCTGTGACATACCCATCTCATTGATAACAAAACTGGAAAATGTTGTTGGTGACAGAACAGATGTCGGACACATAGGTGTATTTCAGTTTTAATTTCCGATTTTCCGTAATGAAATGGGACTGAAAAACTGTTCCAGTTTTTGTGTGGAAGAGAATAGAAATTGTAGGAAGAATGCACCTAAAAATTAAACAATTTCTAGGCGCATTCTCAATATTCAAAATCGGCAGTTCAACGGCAAATTGCTAGACGTACATCCAGTGGATCGGAACATTCCAAAAGTTGTGGTGTGTCACCGCAACAGCAACAGTCACCAAAACGGCAAATCAGGCAAACGGAACAAATAATCCAGAGGTTTTTAGGCTTTCCTTTTTCTTTCAAGTTTCATTTATTTTTCTGCTTATATTTTGCCTATTATGAGCAATTAATAACGGTTGCATATCAGCTTCATAGCTTTTATGGAATGGAATGGAATTTTTACGATTGTCTGTCACCGACCGTTTCATCGAGAAATTTCCACATTTAAGATTGGAAGATGGCATTCTAAGCACAAGAAATGTCACTGAAAACAGAGCTTGTCAACGATTGAACGATCAAGAGTATAGAAATTATGTGAAAACACCGGAAATGAAAAGATCTAAATCACCGATTCTGCTACGATTATTGACGAGCAAGAAGAAACGATGTCCTTCTACAAGTTCCGCACAGGAACAGGTAGACAATAGCTTTGAGCAACCACGAGCGTTGGAAACTAATTCTGGTCAAAGCTTACAGTCGGTTGGTTACTTCAAATTATAGATTATAGTTCATTTTTTATAAAAATCAGCTTTACATTAAAGAATATTTTATTTGAAATTATGAAGTCACTTACCGAGAACTTATCAGGATCCGGTATCTTAGTATCATCGAGTATGATCTGCTGCAGTGGATATCAATAATCTAAGGTATAATAAACATAGTCGTGTGAAATTGATTTAATTAATCATTATAATAAAATCCGAGTTAAATCATTGGAAAATACAATGTTTGTAGCCATTAAGAAGTTATGGACGATTGGTACATGACGATGAGATAGAGGAGCAACCCCAGGATGGAACCATTCATTTATCCGAGGAAAGTCCAACAACAGCAACAGTTTCACGGCAAAAACTTCGTAATCTTTTCCTGTCATTTTCTTTTTTCACTATTTTATAAAATTACAAGGTTTTTAACCTGTCTAATATCAATTAATCCTGGCGTCAATTAAAATTTTCATTGTTTTCCTTACCTATTACTACAGAAATGCTTAAATTTTTCAATCCGTCACAATATATGACTTGACAAATTGAAACTCAAACGATAGCTGGCAGTTGTAAAATTCTACGAAGTAGTCATAATCCGTGCAACAGTTAGAAGGTTCTTCTAGTTTATTATGATTGTTATCAAATAAATAAAAAATCTTACCCATAAGCTTTATTTAGTATTACTTATATAGTAATACAAGTTACTTGAAATCAAAATGACAAGTCTTTGCGAAAATCATTAAATGGAGTATTGGAAAGTTTGAAATTCAAAACAATTTGGTGCAAAAAGAATCCGGGGCAATCATGGGATTGATGGCAATTAGTGGTTTAGTTGACACTGAAGTGATATGATTTTTGAAATTCAATTACATCCAACAGAAAAAAATTTCTCTGCGATGCATCATGAAAAAACTGTCACGAAATATTTCCTCTTTAGTGATGATATTATTAGTTCTGTTTCCTTTAAAATTGAAAAAATATCATTGCATTATATTTACAAAACAAAGAAAATGATGAATCTTTTTTGTGTAACTTCAATGCATTCTTTTCCATGCAAGTAAAAAGAAAAATGAATTATAGATACAGAAAAAGCTGGGATTGGAATGAAGTCTGGTTACCGTGCTAATGAACGTGATGAATTGCTTGATGTTAAGCAACTGAGTCTCGAAGAAGGCCTTACACCACATCCATACAAAACTGACCCCTGGTTAACTTTTTTTTTCACGTAAAGAAATAAAAGATACTTGTACAAATATAATACATTGCTAAATGACTCATAACATATATATTTTAGTAAATGATAAACTAATAAAAGTTAGTTTGGATTTTATTAATTTAATTAAATTCTATGAATTATCGCTGAAATATGTTTTCATATAAGTTTTGTGTTTGTATATTCCCACGTACACGAATCGAATCTCATTGATTCAAATTTTTAATTCAAATTTGAAGATTACAAGAATAATTTATTCAAAAATTGAAAACTTAAGATTTTGAATATCTCAAGAATAATTTTATTAACGGTCAATGTACAAATTTTCAGCATAGCAGTAGCAGTCGTAAATCGTAGAAAGGATTGTTGGGCTGAGCGTAAAATGAAACTTTTGAAGTTACTCTGTTTCGTTTTTTGCCCAATTATTTGTGCTATTGCCGCCGCTGTTGTACTTTTCATGCTTCTATTCGTTCTCTGACTTTTTTCTAACATTTCAAATTTTCAAATTCGAACTAGACAAAATTAATTCCTTTTTTAATTAAATCAACGGTCTTGCCAGTCAGCTAATGAATTAATTAAGCACGAAATATGAAACAGTACCTCGAAAATTATTTCCCAAGGATTCTAGCTGTCTGAAACCCTATCCACCAAGTGCTAGAAGTGATTTTATCGAAAACTCAAAAACTAACACCATTGATTTCAATAGTTGAATAAACAGTTCGATATAGCTTGGACTGTGGTGCTTATTTATGATTAATTTTCTCTTTCATCAAAATAACAAGTTAGAGGAATATATATTCATCGCGAAAATGTTTGATAATAACAAATTGGTGTGTGGTACTACTAACAGAGTAGAAGCCAAAGTATGATTTAACTGCCCTACTCCTATGATACCGGAATCCTAATCCTAAACCTTACTTAACAACATTTGACAACTTTGACACAATAGTTGTATAAAAACTGGCTTTATCAGCTGCAGTTATTGAAAGGGAGTTCGTTTTCAAAAAATTCTAACAAAAACACCGCAGACCAAACAGAATTCGAGATCAGTTTTTGACGGATCTTTAATTTGTTTCATATATCTTTCAAAATAGTTTGATCTCGCTTTAGAATAAAAGGATTTATAGAGGTAGAATTCATGAAGTTTACAGTGGAGGAATTATTCTAGATTCTTGACAAATGCTAGTTGGGGTTATAAATTTCGAAGCGTGGGGGATTTCAATGCGTAGTTTGAAATTGAAATTGAAGAAGCTTGATTTCCAGAAATTGATTTCAGCAGAAATTTAACAAGTTTAAATTTCCATAAAAACTAGTTAAGCGTCCAGATGACCTAATAAGATGAAATTTACTGATCAGTTTATAAAATACATTAACTTTTGCAGCTATAATATTTAACGGTTGACGTTGCTACGAGAAAAAAATTATTGCACGAACATTTTGTAAAGTTTTGCACACTGTCAATGCATAGATATGTGTTTATTGATAGATTGCCGATTAGTTTTAATTAATTAATTCATTGATTCCAATTCCACTTTTTACTTATATCATCATCTTCCATTTACAATACTTTCCGAAAATAATAATTTTCCCGTTGATGTAGCAGTTTGTTTCATCATTTACAATAATAAAAATAGCAATTCTAGAAAAAAAATGCTTTGTTTTTTCTTTCTAACACATTGCAACCTTTTGAAATGAAAAGTTTGAATATCCTAAAATGAAATTTAAGGACAAAGAATGGAAGAAGAGACAAAGTTGGTGCTGAGGGAGTTCGTTTGATGGAAATTGGGAAGTCGACCAGTTCAACATGGGATTGGGTCAATTGTTGCTTTTATCTGCTTGCGCCACTTTTCATCTTTTTTATCATCATTGCTATCATTATAACACTTGCAATATTAGCATAACTGTGCATAACTTTTGGATGAACATTATAGATATGTGTCTCTTTATGCCGGTCAGTAAAACTGATGTGAAGCATTCACTAATTTCGATTTTTTCCAGAAGAAAATTGATACTCTATCAGTTCCTCTTACCATTCATCAATTCCTTTTCATATTACTTATCTGTGACTAAGAATTGTAAAGTTTGCAGTTTAGTTTTTCTTCGATATAATCAACAAAATTACATTTGTTAAGGTTACAAAAGATAACATTTATAGCTATTAATCATGATATGCAAACATATTTATAATATAAAAACGCTAATAAACGATTTATCTATGTTCATCCAACTTATGGACCTAATGGATTAGAAAGTTGTCTATGGTCGGAAAGATCAAAGTGATATCTAACGATACATGTGTAAAGTTAACGAAATGAAAGTATACAATTTCGTAAATAATATTTTTGCTATCTCTTAATGAATTATTGATGCTTATTAACATGAATAAACCATTTAAACTTTATTACCGAATTCTTTTATCGTTAAATGTTGTTAACAGCTTTATAACCTAACGGAAAAGGCTTATTAATCGTCCCTTTTGTACAATAAAATTATTTTCTTTGCCATTTCTAATTGTACACTTTGTCTAATTCACTTCATAAACATTTCGTTGTTTTCTTCTTTGTTTATAAGATGATTTTAACTATTTCTGTAATCACAGAATAATGCATTTACTCGGAATTGTAAGTGTCATTTCTACAGAAATAAACTTTTAATTAATTTCCGCAATACTACCAATAAAAAACGAACAAACAAACGAAATGGCTGTTTGTGCATGTGATTTTTCTTTTTTTTGTATATATTTGAGAAAAAAAACAAACCATGTTGAACTATACAAGATTTTTTGAAATTGATAAGAGTATAAATAAATAAGACAAGAGATTCCGATTACGCGGCATACTGGCGAATAATCCTTCATCTCACATTCAACCAAACAGCATAGAAGACGACAAAAAGTCTAAAGATAGCAATATGAGATTACGCGGGATTTTTCAAAATCGGTCAAGTGGGAATAAACAAAGCAAGGTTCTTAGATTACGTAATACAGAACAAAACAGAGCAAAGTACAACCAACCCACCCAAAAAAGTGTCATTCGATTTTTTTTAGCCTATGATATTTGCTGATATCTTATTTTACATATAATCATAAATTTATATGCTTCATTTCTTGAATCTCATTAATTTCATTCCTTTAATAAGTACATTTCTAAGTATCAAGTTGTAAAGCCCCAAAAATACAAATGACTAATTCGCTTAAATACTACTACTCTCTCTCTGCTCGATATACTTTCTTTCGCAATTTCGAAAACTTTTTTCTAATTTCTAAAACATTTTAAATTGTTCCTCCTTTATCACCACTTCCTCTTTTCAGAGTGATATGTAGTCCTATTAGTATTAGACCTGGAAACACTGATAATAATTTGTTAATTTGGGAAGTTCTTGGGTATACGTTCATTTCGTTACCGAAAATTCATTATCATTGTGTGACAGGTTAAATTGAAATAAATCAAAGTTGAACCAAAACTTGTTTAAGAATTACCTCCAATTTCATCACTTAACCTCCTTTAAAAAATATGTATAAATAAACCTTCGACAGAGTCTAAATCTTTAAATACATAATTAGTTAGAATTACGTATTGTAGTTTGATCTAGACTTGAGATGATCTAGAGAGAAAAGCAGTGGTGTAAATAACATATGAATGTTTGAATTAATGAGCTAAATATGACAAAGTTGCTATCAAAAACTTAAAATTTATAAACAGCGCTCCACGCAAATTTCTCGATTTCTGATCTTAAATAGAATAATAAAGCAAAGAGTTATCTGTTTACTTTAGGAGGAAATGTCTTCAAATTTTAATTCATCTTTTAAAAAAAAATGTTTCCAAAAAATTATGAATTCTTCAACACCTTTTCCAACAAATTTCTTTATCCTTTTCGTTAAAACTACTTCAAATAATATTTCTTGTTGAGCTTCTAACAATGCTAACGCTATTACGAAATGATTACAAAAGCGCTATCTTTTCCATTGCTACTTTTGTCATCTATTATCGAAGAGACCTCTGCCAAATTTTATAGTCCTTATACAAAATTTAAACCTTTCACATTATACCTATCCGTCAATTGACCATTAAAAAATGTTTGTTGGGAAAATGAGTCTTATAGAAATGAAACCTAAATTTATTGTTTCCATCAGTTAGCTAACTGGCACTTTGTGGGGGAACAGAACAGCAATTGTCAGGATTAAATTTACAAATCTGATTTTTGCATAATACTACTAAATATTATATCAACTTGAATATAAAATCAATTTGATCATTAACCCTTACGATCATTAAATTCCCTTTTTGCTCGTAACAATTTTTTAGTTGAGCTTATAAAATATAGTTTTTGTTGACAGCCCATTTTTCATTTATTTTTTAACTTAACATTTTTTTTCCCAAGCATATAGAAAAAAAATAATATAAACAGGATAGCTTATTAAACGAACATGTACACATTCTGGCTTTCTTATTTGCAGTACTTTTCTTCATTTCTGTAGAAATTTTCAATCATATCAAACAGTATTATGCAGAAGTTTGCTATACACCTATCGAATCAAAGTTCAAGCCAAAAATGTATGTTTGCAATAATAAAGCAAACATAGTTGAACCTTTTCTGCTATTATTCATTTTACTTTTCTTGACAGAATAGCATTTTGATAGCAACATTTATCCTTATTCAATTCCTTATCATGAAATATTAATTATGAATAGACTTTTCTTTTCTTTTGATAAACGAAGTCCGTATAACTATAGTTATACATGGTTTATACTATATATTTCATGTTTGTTATATGTATTGTTTATATACATGCTGTTAATATATTTGCACTTAACTTTTAGTCCCATTAAATTTCTAAGTGAGTAATTTGATGTAATTAATGTCTTCTATTTCAGAAATTTCAACAATCCATTTTTAATTAATCTCATTCATTGATCATTTTTCATCCTCAATAAAAATTCGCTCCGCTAAACATCTTCCAGCTTTTTGTGGAATGAAATAAAGAGTTGAGGACGAAAGGTGAAATGAAATACTTTAAAAAACAGTTGCTATCTTTACAAGTTGTTATTATTAGAAAAGCTAATAGTTAAAAATATTCTAATTATACGTGATTACCGAAAGGCGCGTAATCGTTTATCACAATCTCTTTCGATTTCAAATTTTAAGATTATTTTGTAGGATGAGGTAGAAATACGAAATAAATGTGAAATTTCATTTCATCTTATCCTTTTATCGATGAATAATATATTTTGTTCCCGTGAAAAATATTGGGTAAAGAAGCGATAAGGAGTAACTGTAAAACCTTTAATTAGATTTTACAGTGCAACAACGCAAACTGCATTTTGGAACTGACAGTATCACCAATTTTCGATAACAATATCACCAATAACAATTAAAACAGTCAATGGCCGCAGTCGTTCCAAAGGTAAAAATTAATTGTATAGTTATGGACAGCCAAATATAATATTTGTACAAACACATAAAATTTGAGTGTTTGCGTCATAAACTACAAAAATATGTCATTAATTTCATGCCATATGAAATTATTTTACTGTGTGATTTCAATAAATTTTTGATTTTGGTCTTTGAGATTTCCAACTTGAAAAAGTAATACCAAAAATTTGCATAGTCATAATACATTGTGTACACATTTCACCAGATCCATTTAAAAAAAAGAAAAAACTAAGACTTTTAGATCTTAGTTGAACAGAATGAAAAATAAATGCTTTGTACTAATCTTGTGTACTCCAATCATAACAGAAATTTTCCTCATTTAATTTCAGAACTAAACTTATTTAGAGAACTTAATTAGCTTATTTACAGAAATTAATTATCATTAAAAATGGGAATGGAAGTGTCAAGTTGGTACAGAAGTTTAATTTTTTTAACAAATCTAACATTTTTAACAATTTGAAAATATTATGGTCAATAAATTTTATTGAACGAAGCAAAAGTAATAATTAGCGTTTTTATTAACTTGAGTTGGATTTGCTTATATATGTTTTGAAATTCAATGAACTCTTCGAATGCATTTCTGGATCCCGTTGGTTTTAGAAGAATTTTTATTGCAAAAAGTGATAGAGATGATTGAAACAGTAGCCAATGAGTAAACAATTAGGAAAATATAACGGATAAGACAAAGTTATAGTTGAGTCATTTAATATCTGAAACCTTGATTGTACGACATTTCAGGACTGACATTAGAAGAAATTAGGTCTTTTTTCTGTTAGTTGATGACGGCATTAGACATTGTCTTTTCCGGTACGGCTCGTCGATTTGCTAAGGATAATTATCAGATATAATGATTTTGCCAGGATTCAAAAATCTGTATGGTGATAGATCAGCAAAGATCTTTTTCGATACAAACCTTTTTGTTTAAGCAGTTAGATGGTCATTGTGAAATACAATTTATTTTTGATCGTGCTCATTGTCTAATCAAAAAGTTTGGGAGGAAAGTGAAGGAAAGTTTACGAGCCATTTCTGATTATTTGTCAGTTTATACGAAATCCGATCACTGACCTTCTGTCGAATTAATTTTAAATGCTAAATAAGCATAGCATGGTTGACTTTGACTTCTTTGGCAATCATCACCTATAAGCAAGAATTTTCTATGAATCCTTTTAACTAGCTATAGTTAACTTTTATAAGTTGTCACCCAGTGAATTATGATTACACTGGACATTCTTAGTTTTCTAAGCCAAGTTCATGTGAATATTATTAATCATCCCTGCTGTTTTCTGATAAGTTCTTAACTCGAATAGAAATTGCTCCAATTTGTATTTAATTTGACATTAAGAACAATAATTCATTAGCGAAAATAGAAAATGAAGGAAGTGATTAATATAACCGTGCAGCGAAAAACGCGTTATTTTTTTATCTGAAACTGATATCATATTATCATTGTATTATCAACAATATCTTAACAATACTTTCAGGGGACAAGTCCAGACATTCCAATTTATGAGTTCAAGGAAGAAATTTCAGTAAATACAGTAGAAATGAATGTAAAATTGCGAAAATCCACACTATTTGCATGGGGAATCATAATACCACTTCTCACTGCAGCTGTCATCATATTCGGTAGCTTGTATATAATTGCAAGAACAAAGTTTGAGAAACACAAGGATACTATCCAATCTCCTGGTCATGACGATCTAAGTGTATGCAAAAGGAAGTAAGTAATTTCAGCATAATTGCAAACCAGTACAATATCCTTAAATGATTTATCTTTGATTTCCTGAGATGAACTTTTCTGATATCGTCAACAATATCTAGGAAGTCATTCTGTCGAATGATTTTCAGGAGTAGTAACTTATTGCTAAATCATTTATTTTGCAGATTCGACGTACCTCCATTGCTCATCATCAGTTCCGATGGTTTCCGGGATAATTATTTGGATAAAAATATCACACCAACAATCCAGCGTTTAATAAATTATGGTACCCATAGCAAATATATGTTACCAACATTTCCTTCTAAGACTTTCCCAAATCACTATACTATAGCAACGGGACTTTATCCCGCTTGGCATGGTATCATTGATAATCGTTTTTACGACACACGATTTAAGGTAATATCTTTTATTTCACATATGGAAATAATACCTTTACGCTCATCAAGAGCCTAATTATTCACTTCGATCTAGTTATATTTAGATGACGCGTACGTGATACATGATTTCTTGAGAATAAATTTCCCATTTCTTTTTGATACATGATCTCGTTCTTTTTTATAATTGTAATCGACAGAATCCTACCAAATTACATATGATTTTGTTACTTTTAACACTTTCACTAGTTGTTAAATACAAATTATTTTCTCACGTAATGCTTTTAAATTATTCGCTGTATTTCAGGACTTTTTCAAGAAAAATATCAATCAACCTGGTTGGTATCTCGGGGAACCGGTAAATGTCATTTTTTTTTGTTTCTTTGTTTCAAAATCTACAAAAATTTTCTTTGGATTTTTTGCAGCTTGATTATCATGGATTTTAATCGCCAGTGCTATGTTGATTTTAAAATTGAAATTTCATTTAATATAACATATTTAAATATTTTAATCGCAATAATATTTTAATATTTTAAGATATATTAAAAAACGAAGTATTTTATTGGCGATAATATTTTAATCGAAATATCATGATAAATCTTGTCTTTCACTTTCTCATTTTTGTAAATCGCACAAATTTTGTTAATTTAAATAAATTCGGAAAATTCAGATATGGGAAACAGCACAAAAAGCTGGTCTCATGTCAGCTGTATTTTTTTGGCCTGGAAGTAATGCAGTTGGTAAGAGATATGTTTCATGTTATCATATTATCCGTAAATGATGGAATACAAATATAACTTGCTTTAATAGTTATAAGGATAGAAAAGAAATTTGCGGTAAATAATACAGCCGCACATTTTAGAGTTAGAGTCCCGTTACTCCTTTTAGCAATTTGGATACATTCCGAAAGAGACTTACGACAAACGCTCTCAAATCATATTTTCTGATTCATTCACAAATTACGCTGTCGTTTCTATCATTCTCAAACATGTATGACAGCTAGCAAACAATTCATGCTAACTGTCCATTTATCGATGTTACCCTTCTTCTCTTGGTCTATTTTGTTTTTACCAAATTTTACAAAGAGAAATTGTTTCAGGAAAACTGCCCAACTACTGGATTAGATACAATAGCTCTGTACCACTCACACATCGCATTGATACGGTAAGCATTTGATGACATTTCTTTCCATTCCTTTTTCCTTTAATTTTATTAAGAACAGCTATCGATACCAATCGTGGTCACTGCTATGATTTGTTTGTTTTTTCCAACTAATTTTGATAGAATGAAAATTTGCTTTGTATGTTAACTTTAAACATATATTATTTGTTAAACATATAAGCTATTATATTAAAAATTTCATCAAATTAATAATATAAAAGTTGTCCTAAAAAAAAAACACCAAAGCATATGAAATGTTGACGATGAATTTTCCTATCGCTTTTGTACATTCGATCACAAAGGGCGGTAATTTGTAGTAATATCGAATGAAATGAAAACTCGTGAAATTTCAGCTAATCAAATGGTTGAATCTGCCGGATGGTGAACGACCATCAGTTCTCCAGGCATATTTTGAAGAACCGGATTATGCCGGACATAGAGGTGGACCGAATTCTCAAATGGTAACCAATCCTTTACCAGAGATCTACTTAATTTATTGCTTGCGAAATAGTAATATTAACAATAAAGTTTTTTTTTTCAGCAATAATATAAACTAAATCATATTAGAATCAAGCCATGTTAGATTTAAATGGAATGCAATTTCAATTGAGGGATTTTTGTTTCAATATTTTAATATTAAGGTTCGGACAGCGTTAATCTTAATGGATGGAATAATTAACTATTTAATAAATCGATTGTCTCAAGAAGGTCTCATGGGCTGCATTAATTTCGTTTTACTTTCTGATCACGGTTTGACCATTCATATTCCTTTAAAACTTGGAATTTTTTATAATTTGGAAATAATATTTCTCAATGAAGACAGAATTATTCATAATAATTTGCTTGTTTATTTCGTCTTATTGATACAGTAAGAAAACCTGGGATAACTTAGAAAGGACAAGTTTTACCAAACTTTCTCTTTTAAAAAAAAATCAAACCATCAGCAACATTTCCAGTCGACAAAATTTCTTGTAGTCAAATTAGACACAGGTAATTTCCTTAACGGATCATGTAAATGTTTTTGTGCGAAATGATTTAATATCCACAATTATTTGGGTCTTATCAGGTATGCAATCAATGGACAAGGAAAAATCTGTGGTTACTGCTAATTACCTAGGACCTCAATTCAATGACCTGTTTTTTCCTGGCGTGGTAGCTCGAATAAAAGTCAACCAGACCGATCATTCATTTCAGAACGGTAATACTGCTTTGCTTAGTGGATCTTCTCAAGCAACTTTACAATTTTTTTTATTCGTTAGAATAAATGCTTTTATTTTCTATGACTTTCCAGATGAAGATAACATTGTCAATAATATAATATCGAATTTGGAGTGTCGGCATGGAAATAATTATTTAGCGTACAGAAAGGATTTGGTTCCGATAAGGTTTCATTATGCTGGTTCATCAAGAATAGGCGATATTGTCATCAAAGGTCGTCCAGGAGTGTGCATTTTCCAGTATGTGCTTTTAAATGGCATACTCTCAAAACTGTTCAAATTACTGACACCATCCGGTTGTCTAATAAGACTCGTACCCTATTTTTATCATGACGAGACACTAATATATAAATATATATATATATATACCTACGCGGATTTTCCGTTTGACGATTACAGTACCAACTGTAGAATCTCTCCCCGTAATTTGTTACGTGGTAAAATTAGTTCAGAGTAAGTCGAACTGTCTCACAACTTTTGATGATTCAATCTTTTAAAATTTACTGAATACGATTGGATACTCAGGGGAAGCCGTTCGGAAGTATGGAAAACTTTTTTTACATTTAGGACAGATGAGGAAAAAGAATCATACAAACTTCTCGGTGACCACGGATATGATAACCGGATTACCAGCATGCGAGCCACCTTCATTGCTGTCGGTCCTGATATTGCGCAAAATCGGGAGATCAGTAACTTCCAAAACATTGAACTTTACAATTTATTCGCATGTTAGCTACCATTTTAGAAGTTAAAATTAATGTAGATGGGAAAAAAAATGAACCTGTTAGGGGTATGCTTTGAACCCGTACAACACTGTAATAACATCAGAATCATCGAGCGGTAGAAGGCCGTAATATTTATTGTTTCGGTGAAGAAAATTTTCATTCCTACTATTTCGATGTTTTTTTAAATTATGGAAAATAAGCCTTTTATAATAGTTCTTTCGTGAAGATTTATTACGAATTGATGCCGCGCCAAATAATGGAACTAACGGTACTCTGTTCAACGTACTTCGTTCTCCACCACCTATACCGATAACAGCTGTTGATCGTCTATCAGATCAATGCATTGATAAGATAATCATGAAAACATGTGGTTTTTTACATGACTGTCCGGTAACTTTTTTTATGTCACTTGTAAGATTCCATCCTTACATCTTCTTTTGCATTTGTCACAATCTATTGTTGATGAACAACATTTGATGATTTGTCAAGAATCAAGATCAGGCATATGTAAATCCTCTCCCAGTAATTCAATTTTCTAGTAATTTTCTAACATTTCTGTACCATTCAGTTCACGAATGTCACCTATCAGAACTGTCCGACGATATTGCACAGCTCTGTCAGTGCTAATTATCATTTTACCGGCGAACTCTGCAGATTACAGCTATGTGATGCAATTATACATTTCGACAAGAAGTTGCGAAAAACAGTTATGGTGGAAGGTATCTTGAGGCATACTGCTTGGATGGAAGAGATAAAGTAAGGTTTTGTACAAATGATTGACTAGGACGAAACATCTTAGAAGGCTTTAAGCGATGAAATGCTTATCATAATGAAAAAAAGTCCGGTAGTATATTTCAATTAGCGCAAGAATGTACTTGTTAGCATTCTTCAATATCTAGCACAAAAGTTAAAATAATCATTTGTTTTAGAGGGAATTGTGTGACTTATATTGATAATGTCACACAAACTAATTCATGTCACACTCCAAAGAATAAAAATTACTCGTCTATTTCGCTATTCGGAAATCTTGGTAACTCATTATTCTGTTGCTTATAAAATAACTTATAGCGATGATTAACTAGTACGAAATATCACAGGAGACTTTAAGCAAGTCGACTGAGACATTCAGTTAGGATCACCGATAAATGGCGCAAACGTACAATCGTTTGTAACCAGAGTGCACATTACTCGTTTATTCACTCTTGAAATATTGTTTGATCACAGATTTCGTTTCAGATCATTATTATACGCTCGATCTGGCTCGAGTAACTGTGCCTCAAGCTTTTATTGATGGTAAGTTATACGAAATTAGCCATAATTTAGATTTTGTATTTGATGGAACGTTAAGTGATTAAAAATGTACAGAAAATTATGCTAATTGGAAATTAGAAAAGTCTTCAGGAACATGGCAATACGTTTTAAATGAAACAGCTGAATATCTGGCCAAGTATGGCAACTTACGGTTTTTCTCTGGTGCAGTATATGATCAAGACGGGGATGGGGTACGCGACAGTGACGATCTCATTGGGTATACAGTCTGTCCTCTAATGTGACATCCAGCTTGTAAAAAATTTTATATCTTGCACAGTAATCCGAGCATTTGACACATATCACTATCTTTCTTGTTTCTCCTTGCGAAATAAATGCTAAATTCCAGGAAAAGTGATCCGTCGCACTTGTTCTTCGTGCTCATGTGGTGCGAAAATCGCGCACTGATTGATCATACTTTATGCAAGGATATCGTCTTCGTCCCTTATATATTACCTTTTAAAGGCAAAAATTTGAACTGCTTGGTAAGATAATTTATGCACTTAATTTTGTATTAAAAAAAATCGCACAGTTTCATTTAGGATACATAATATCTTCAGCTAAAGTAATACCAACCTTAGAATAGCTTAATTGATAATTGAAAAGCTAAGACGACGGGTCGATTCCGGATGAAAATTGTCATCATAAGATTTGCTTTCAATACAACCAATGAAAGATCGAAGGTGTAAAAGACCGCGAGCATATTCAGCATTAGTGTACAAACTAATCGGTAAAATTTTATTGCATTGGAAAATAGATGTTATTCCTTTTGGAGGAATTATGACATTTTGCTTTTACATTAAACTTATTACCAAAAAAATGTCTTCCTTCCTCACAGTGGGCATTTTGGCTTTTTACAGAAACCTTCGGAGTATCTCTATGACAACACAGCTCGAATGCGCGATATCGAACTATTAACCGGAATGGAATTTTTCACTGATCGAAGTATTTGGTCAGATGCGGAAGCAATCCAATTACGAACCTCGTTACCGGAAATAAAGCGGTCAACATGATAATATGTGACGTTAATCAGTAAGTACTTCGTTTTAATTTCTTACAAATTAATTTTGTTGCTGGGAGTTAAAAACTGTTGAGATTTCTAGGAAATGATTATGATATATGTAACCATGAATCATTTAATTACTATATTGTTAGCTTCTCTCCAGCCTCTTAAATTAAGAATCTAATCCTTAAATTTTCATCTTGTCATGTCATGCCTTACTCACATGCTATAACTAGGGATGAACCTGTATTGTCACCAGACAACATTTGATCAAAAAATTTTGACCACTTTAATTCCAAACTTTGCGTAAGCTTATTTCGGGAAATCTAGTGGTACTGTCACTTACACACAAACAATTTACAATTAACTTATATTAATTAAAAACATTCCGAATTGTTCACTCCCTTATGTGTTCACTTTGTTAATTTTTTAATTGAATAAAAGGGACAACTTTTCTTGGCATTCAACACATCCCTGCATTAGTTACCATACTTGGCCAGATATTCAACTGTTTATTCAGAAGACATTGCTATATTCCTTCAAAGCTGATCAGAAAATAAAAAATTATAACAAATCAATCCAAATTACCAGACAGACTTTGAATTTGACAAAATAGGAAATGAATCTGCTTAACAGTAATCAAACCAGTACATTAACACGAACGGAAGCAACGGTAATAGTCTTCGTCACAAAATACGAAAGGATATTAGTTGCACAAATACAAGTGACATTAAGTGGGCGAAAACTCACTAGTATAACCCGTATTATTCCTAGAACAGATATTAATATTATTGTGAAATAAAACTAAAAGAAACTACTTAAATCACTTATCCACAGACGAATAACATTTCAGTAAATATTTTGAAAAACAAATAAACGGTATCATATATAGTAATAATAGTAGAATATAAATCGAAAAAAAAAGAAGAAAGTTGTTCAAAAGTCTTTTAAAACGTTTTAAAACAATAACACTGCAATCACAAAATGAACACTGATACTAATTTGGACACATAATGACGAAACATAACTTACCATATCCGTTCGAAAAAATGACAGTAATTAGTTGAATGATAATCATTAAGCACATGAGAAAAAAATTGTGGAGAACATAAATATTCATAAGTTCAAAAAAATGATTCGGTAGGGAGAGAAATATCAACCAACGAGTGATAGAATTTACAGGATGATTAGATGAGAAACACGGAGAAAAATCTGAAAAATTGATTAATTCAGTAAGTAGAAATAAGTGAAGGCAAACTCATTCTTTTGCTTACATAAGCTAAATTAGAAATCTTGGAATGCTGCTGTACGTTAACACAATTTAATTTTGTAATGGTCAGTTTACTATGTTCTATCTGTCATAATTAAAACTAAAATACAATTAAGCAAACAAAATAGAATCCATATGATTTATAGTCGAAAAATGAAAGTGATTAAAAGCGTAGTTGATAGTTCAGCCACTAATGAATGTGACCATCTTCTATTTTCCCAATTAAATTTTATAAACAAATAAACAAACGAACAAAGAGAAGAGCACAGAAAGAACTCATAAAATATTAAAATCTCAAAAGTTTAGTGAAATACGATGACACTCATAACAGGTAGCAAGTGGAAGCTTTTCCTATAGATTATATAAAGCGGCCAAGGTGATCCTTCACAAGTTCACACTTAGTAATCATTGATGAAATAATGAAAAATTTTCTCTTTAACTGCGCTTTTCTCTTTTTTCTCTTTCTACCACCCTTTTCTTCTTTCTTTTCTCTCTTTTCTTTTTCTTCAATTTAAAATTCTTTTCTTTTTCCCTCGCTTTCTTTTTCACCCTATTTTACTGTTTTTATCCTCTTCTTCTTTTTTATTCCTTTTCGATTTTTTCCCTTCTCATTTATCGTACTACAAAACAATAACAAACAAGTTATAAACAATTAGAAAAAAAAAACAATAAAGAAACGATATGAAG
Source organism: Loa loa (assembly GCF_000183805.2). Lineage (NCBI taxonomy): Eukaryota > Metazoa > Nematoda > Chromadorea > Rhabditida > Onchocercidae > Loa > Loa loa. The sequence goes on along the minus strand of NW_018108186.1, from coordinate 266,689 downwards.
AAAGGAACGGCAGGAAAAGATAGAAAGGAAAGGTCATTTCTATGTAGGACACTTGAATGAGAAATCAAAAGTTCAAAGAAATTTTTATTAAAGATCAATATTACAGTTTTTGTAATAAGTCTAGACAATCTCTAACTAAATGAACTATTAAAATAACAAAGAAATGACTGAGACAGAACAAATCAAAGGACCGTCGCCAACACACTTACAGCTAATTAATTAAATCACAAACATCTAATTGAGTTGAAAAACTTTGCAGTTACAATTACTGCCAGGAAATCCTCTTCATTGCCTTTTCTTTTCATTCCTTACTTTCATTTCTTCCCGCTTTTTTCTTTTTTTCATTTGTCTTATTCTTCTTTCACTTTCCATTCTTTTCCTTTCTTTGTTTACTAACAACCAAAAAAGAGATAAAACGACAAGGATTCGCCCAATTTTAAATTTCGACTAAAAAAATGAAATAAAATGTTTTAACAACTCAATGAGTACTTTTCAATGTGACAAGACAAATCCTGTCACAGTGTCCCTCATTTCTGATCTATCAGTAGCTCAGTCAATGGATGGGATAAATGAAACGTTGCAAGATTAACGACTCTTCCTTGAATCTTAACTTGTCTGTAAATAATATGTAAACTATCCGGTGCAAGGTAAACGATACATTGAATCGATCGCTTCTTACCACTACTCAATCAAATTAGCATTTTCCTCTACTTTTCTACCTTCCCATTTCGTCATTTGATGATTTACTGTTGCATTGTTTACAATGAAACCTTACAGTTTTCTCTGATTCAATAAAATTTAAAGAATTAAAGTTGCATAATTCTCGCACGCTAAATTCGAGATTCCTTTCCTGGAAAAAAATGTTTTCAAACATTCTCACAAGTTATCGGAAAAAACCGAAGGAAATTGTAATATGTCCAAACAGCTAAAGAATTTGATGTAAAAAAACCATTTCCGTGATAAAAACTCATCACATTATACAAACAATATATGTAACATTTTCTATATCCAAAGCGATGAGTGTATTGTTTAAGGCCAATCGTGCAAAATATCTTCTCCTTTGATGTTAAATCTGCTAACCAGAAAGTTATACATCTGGTGAGATAATTCTATTTCCATTTTCTCTTCTTACAAACAAATCTAATCTTTTGTGTGTTTCCCGTATCAGTGAAATTATTGTCGGCTTTGTAAGAACCTTAAATGGAGCTATTATCTTATCTTAAGCCCAACCCACTTATGATCAATATTAAGGCCCCAATAAAAGCATTCCTGGCATTTAAAAAAATAAATCTTCGCTGTCGAAGTTCACAAAATGCCTGCCTTATCTCGCACAACTTGACCTTTGACTGACAGTTTAAACAGACTGTAGCTTCCAATTCCATCTCCTAATTTTACTATCAAATAACAAACATTGTGTTATTTTAATTGCTATACTTCTACTACTGAATAAACCTTTCTCTTGCTATTCAACACATACAAAACTTTCCCGGCACAAGTCGTCAAAAAAAGATAAGTATGAACTAATGAGATATTAACTTAGCTCTTAAAGAATGAATGTTTAGTAGATTGAGGAAATAGGACTCGAAGTAATGCACTGCTTCTGTTTCAATTAAGAAAATCTGAGAGGAAGCAAAAATCGATGGTTGACCTGATCATTGATAAGTCTGATCAAATTTATTTTGGACTTAAATTATCTTTAACAGTTGTTTAATGTGTGTCTGAATTTCCATAACATTTTCATCTGTAAAATACTGCTGAGATGGCTGGATTGATCCAATCATTCGCAGCTCTCCGAATAAATTTAATCTTCCCGAATGATTTTAATATATTGCAAAGGATTCTGTTATTCCTTCATTTAAAACAGCCGAGAAAACGAATAGATGAATCAAAGATGAAATAAAAACAGAAGGCATAAAATCTGAAGGCGAATGCATCGCAGGATTTATTACACCTTTGATGACTTCATAATAAAAATATTCTTTATGAAAGAACTTTAATGAACCATTAGGACTAATAGAAAATTGATTTTGCACAGCTCCCGGCAATTAGCTTTCTCCGATGCAATAGTTATGAATGAAGGGAGGAGGACTTTCTGGCGGAATATTGAAAAGCTTAAAGAGAAAAATTTAATTTAATACTTGGATTAATTGAGGTTTTGTTATTGAACTAAAATATATGAGATGATTAACGGCCTACTTTAGGAGAGTGCAAAATCTTCACATTAGTTAGAAAATATTGAGTAAAGAAAAAAAAGCCCAAAACGGTGAAAGTTGTTTTGAAAAATTTCTGGGTTATCGGTTTAAAAATCATTTTCAATTTTAAATAAATAAGAAAATATCAATTTCTTTTAATTTCTCCTCCCTTTCGCTGTTACATAAAGTTACACTGATCGTTTTGCTTCATTAATCGTTCATTTGCCCTAAGCAAAGAATGTAATTTGATGTTTGACCCGTTACGGTATCAGGAACGTGGCTGTTGTACGGTTCTTTTTTAAGTCTTCAAACGACAGATGAAGTTCTGCGTATTGCTAAGCAGTCTTTTTAGGATCAATAGAAAGGAATCCATTAATATCTTCCAAATTTACTACTTACACTGATAAGCATTGGTAAAAAACTGCTGACCTTTCACCCAATTATCAGGTAGTTCACTTTTACATTCCCGAAGATGCTCCATCAGGCAACTGGGTGAAAGCTGTTGGTTGCATATTTGATGTACCGCAACGAATAACGGGAATCTTGATACCATATTGTGCTTTTTTAGCATTACAAAGACTGCTTCAGCAGTTGCTGGACCCTGAACACTTTGTCCATTCAGCACTTCTCGCTCCAGATCCTGGATCGATTTTCTGGTTTTAACAAATGCTTCGCATATTTTGCGATTACGGCCAGAACTGCATGCTGCTACGAGATCAGCTATCCCGCAACTTTCGAAGTATGTTTGAATATTTGAACCGTGATAAAATAGCTCGACAAATACAATGATTTCCAATAGTCCTAACCGTATGATAGCTGCTTTTGTATTATTTCCGCATCCCAAACCATCTGCGAAACCAGTTGCACATGCTACTATATTTTTTAGACCACCACATAATTCGACAGTATTGGAATCTTTGGTCAAATTAACTCGGAAATTATCACTTTCAAACAGTTTTTTCAGTATCGGCCACTTTTCTTTTTGACCTTTATAGCCAATCGTTGCCTCAGAGAATTCCTCATTCGCTACTTCCTGGGCTACATTTGCTCCCATTAATACCGCTGTGTCGATATTCAGTAGTTCCCGGATTTCTTCAGACACTAGACGAATCACTCCTTCTTTCTTATCTATCAGAAAACCTTTGATGAGTGAAATGGCCAAAGCGCCCTCTTTCAAGTGGCCTTTCAACTGATTGCAAATACTTTCCACAAACTGATGTGGTATCACAAAGATAAGTATATCACTATTTGTACAAGCTGCCACTAAGTCATCAACAGCTACTACATTTGATGATAATTCTTTACCCGGCAGATATTTGACATTTTCATGCTGCGTGTTGATAATTTCAGTAAGTTTCTTTCCGTTTACCATCTCTTCATGAACCCACATACGAACTTCTGGATCGAAATCATTTCTATATTTTTCGGCATTCCGTCCAACAATCAGTGCAATCGCTGACCCCCAATGACCTGAACCTATAAGTGTTATTTTGGCCGGCGCTTTATATTTCATTGCAACGAAACGCCACGAACAATAATGTATATCACGTAGGAAATCAAAATCCTTAATGAACCACAAATCAACTCACCATAAAGTATGAATGAGCCGACTTACGAGGAATTTTGAATTTATAATCTTTAAATTGTGAGAATAAAATTTTCTAAAATAAATAAGTTTTGAGGAATTGGACTAATGACTACAGCCAGAAAAGTATTTTCTGGTTTGTAGCCATTTGCTATAAAATTGAAGTAACAAACTGTCAACAAAAGATTGTTTTCAGTAAGCTTAGTTTCAAAATCATGAGAAACTGAGTGATAAACATACCTGTTTAACATCGGAATGATCAATTTATTGATGTTAATAGTCTATCAGAATCCTAAAGAATCCACAGTTACACCAATATTTTTGCATCTCTTTTATCTTTCTTTTTCCCAACGCAAGTTTTTATTTTTTTATTTTTTATTTTTATTCTGTTCTTCCATCTAATTATTAATCCTTTCTGCATGTTTCTTTCAGTTTAGCCAGTAAAAGTAATAAAATTAAATTATGAGATCGTACAGATCATATAATAGGCAGTGAAGTACATGAAACGATCGATACTCTATGCATCACTGCAGTGATAAAAGCGAGCAGTACGGCTACTTCGAAAAACTTAGCCAAGAAGAGAAACACCCAGACTTGAAATTGTTGAATTCTTTCATTTATGATACTCTTTACTATATCTATCTAGTCAACTTGGCCACTCATCAAAAACAGATAATGATCAGAATGGAACTTACTGGATAAATTTTCTCGAGGAATATGCTCTTTGTTAAAGATGTCACCTCTTAAGGCTTACACCAATAAGATACAGTAACTTACATGAAAGATTGATTAATTTGAAAGGAATTACTTTAGACATGCAGCCACCGTCTATCCTCGAATATAATCAGACAGTTTTGTTGACAGTTTTGACAGTTTTGTTGTCTTTTGTTGTTTTGTTGCCTTTTTTGTCTTTTTTTTTGCTGTCTTTTGACAGTTTTGTTATTTTTTCGTTTTGACAGTTTCGTTATCTTTAATATGACAGTTTTGTTGCTTTAAACTTAGGGTTAATAAAATGTATCGACTAGCTCATTTATTTGAAAGCAGTATCGTTTCGAAATGTTATTGGGACAGATACAATCTAATAAATACATATGGCTATTTTGTTCTACTACTTTTCTGAAATTTGACAGTTGAACTTTTCAGACTACTCCTCTTCGGATCATAACACTGGTCATAATCGCAAGATTACTGTTCTTGGAATATAGAGTATGATTATGATAACATGGAAATTTAACATCTTCCAGACATTTAACACATTTAGATAAAAAAAGATCGAGGCAAAAACCAGACCTTTGAGAGTGTTCCAATAAAAAGTTGTCAACTAACTAAGGAATTGAAGTTTTTGCCCGAAATGGTATTGTTGGCAAAATTGCACATCGCGTTTTTTTTCAAAATTATATCAGACTCTTTGGAGTTGGACTGATTTTGCAGTGTGATACTGAATCAAAACGATTAGTAAGGTAGAAGAAATGTTTCAATCTAACTGATTGTGGCAACTAATGCCAATTTTGGGAGACATTGCTATGAGTTGAACATTTACCGCGGTGGCCTACGGTAAATTCGATTTTGGATAGTAGTAGCAACGAGGGACCAAAATAACAGCAGTAACAGCAATGGTATCATGACATAAGAGTGGAAAACAAACTTTCTTAATAGTAACTTACGGCAAACAGTTGTTCGAATCAAAGATGGCACTATGGGAAATCTAAGTCTTCCTCAGTGCAATGTTCCACAAAGTGACTGATTAAAAATAAATTAAAATAGTATTTGATGGTTTATTGCGCTCATTATTTGTAATTAAAGAGATAACAAACAGTGATGACAATTTATCAGTTTATAGTTTATTAGAGATGGTTATAGAAAGATAATGAAGGAAATTAGTATGAATAAATCCCTTTTTTTCTGTTGTGTCTTCAGATATTAGTCTGACACTCAAATTATTGTTTAGGATGGATATTTAACGTGACGGAGTCCACGGTCGAACCTAAAATATTTCATATAATAATCAAGTTAAAATAACCTATCATTTTGTTTCATTTCTGTATAAGTGAATAATTCTTCAACTTGTCTCATTCCTTTAAATATTTGTCATTGTACGGTTTAAAACAGAACTTTTGCAAACTTCTGTTTTAAACGGAAAAATTTCAACATTTGTTGGGAAAGCTGAAATTTGAACAGTAATTGTTGACAGAATTGAAAGTTTTAACATTTATCGCTGATATCTTTTGCACAAACAATTTATTTATTCATTTTTTCCACATCGAAAGTCAATGTTTGTCACACCTTTTCGGCTATCCCATCTTCAAATTTTCCGGAATTCCTGACCATAATCCATGCGGAAGATTCAGTACTCAGAAGATTATTACACATAAACATGATAAAAATGAGAAAAACTATTCCAATAGTCTTAAGTATTATTTGTATGCATGCATATAATTTCAATGGGTAAAACTTTTTTCTGAAATTAGAAGATAAAAGCAAAATGCATAGGCGGAAAGAAAAGCTCTAAATTGCGCAACCTGTATCCACACAATAGCGATGTCGATTGCTTATTTACAAATAAAAGGTTTGGGAATGAATGGGGCACTGATTGCGATATGAAGTAGGCGGTACTGTGGATTTAGCGCGTTAAATTTCAAAATTTCAACCGAGTTCGATTATTTTATTCATGCTTTGACTTTATTTTCGTTTAACTTTGCCTAGTTTATTTAATAGGAGTCGCAGTTTGAAGCCTTTCAGATTTCTGTTATCATATTTTTAATTCTGAATTCTCAGTCTCTTGGAAAGTTTTAATTGATGTACATACAACTATAAGCATTTGTATAGATGAAGTTTTGATCTTAATTTGAATCATAATTCTAACCTTCTACATTTTGCTTCAATCCAATTCAAATACGGTTTGATTTCCATAGTTCATTAAAATTTTCTGACATACTCATCACATACAAAAACGAGAGGAATACAAAAAAAAAAAATGATGCACAATATGCTGAAAAAGAAATTTCCAGAAACTGCTAAACTCGTAGTGATGTCACCATCTCGTTCATCGTCAATTCATTTCAACAGGACTCTGCTGGGTACATTAATTTGTTGCTATTTATCGGCTGATCACGTTACAGGCATCATCGATGATTCAAATACCGCGAAATTTCCCGTATACAGAGTAAGATGATTTATTGATTGATAAAACTGAAGCAAACGTAACGTTCTGCCAAAAGGTCCCAGTAGATTCTGCCAAAATGTCTCAGTAGACGAAAGTAATAATGATAGATTGTCTTTCTGTATATTAATTCTGGGAATTTTTGCAAACTGCGGTTAGAAAAGGTCATTGGTGATTTAAGCCTTTAACTTTGTTACAGTATATCTTGTGAAGCTCTGTAAACATTTAGCAACCCCAACTCAGGTACATTCTCTCAGGTACAACTCAGGTACACTCAGGTACATTTTTATTTATCGTTACTTTTGGACAGTCCTGATACTTTAGGAATCTTCCAATTTTTGTTTCACATCTTCAGTGGTCCACATCAGTTGATCATGGAAAAATCAAGGCATGCGAGATTCTTATTATAGACATTTCAGCAAACTGGCTGTGGTTCGAATGAAGGATCATCACATCTGCGATCTCTAAGATCAGTTTTTGGGATGGATAGCGTTGGCCAAGTCGTGGCAAGTTTTTGCGATCTTTGTACAAAAATAACAATTAAGAAGTTAAAATGACAAGTGAAAGGATCAAAAATCGTTGTGGAAAACATATGCGAATGAAATTTCTCCAAAATTTCGAAACCTGACAATAAAATTCCGGATTTCTTATAAAAAATACTGTCTATCAAGAAAATTTATTAAAATAAATTATGACTCGGAAATTATGAGAGAAATTTTAGTATCCACTGACATCACGTTCCGCAGCTATGATATCAGGTCGTGGGTTCCGGCCTGGTAAGAGATATGATACAGAAATCATATCTTTCATGTGATCAACACTAGGTTACAGTACCCGTGAAGAGCTTATTGATGAAATAGTATTATGTATTCATGATAAAATGCTTTAAGATGTCATGTGCTAACAATTTTTTAAAAGGCACACAACAACTGAATGTTGGATGAACTGATAAGATAAAGCCAATCAGCTTTAAACGTTGGACTCCATCCAGCCTTCTGGCAATCAGAACAACTCTCGACAGTGATATCAACTTTCTATCATAATAAGCGTCACTCTACCCTCTGTCCATGTCTAAACCCTAAAGACATAGTTTGACACATGTCCTTTTTCCTTTAATTAAGATAGGTTTCGTTCGATCACGTTCGATTTTTTACTTGCAAGTCTACGATGATACTAAACTGAAGACAGAAAAGCAAAAGGGAACAAAGTGAACAAAGAAAGGCTACTAAGTATTCAATACTGGACAGATTAGGAAAGAGCCTATCAGTTTTCCTTACCAGTATAACGAAATATATCTTAAAGGAATGACGATCATGTGGGATGTCGTACTCCTCCTAAGCAGTCGTCCCATCTTTCTGATGATATTATCGACAAATGAAGTATACCTAAATAAATGTATTCGGAAAATTACTATTAACCAAATGTGGGACGATGTAATAATATTTGTAAATTTAGGCGAGGAATATTAGCTTTAGAGCAAAAATTTTTTATGGAAAATAACTTCAAGGAGGGTGACGTAAGATATCTAAACGAAATAAAAAATAAGTGGGCGGAAAGTCGAAGAGGAAAGCATTGTACATAAAATTATTTCCATTCAATGACTGAAATTGAAATCATCCAGGCATAAGTTGTATAGCTTTATTCATCAGATTGGATCAGATCAGATCAGATCAAATCAAATTAACCAACTCTCAGAATAGAAGTAATATCGAATTTTGTTGCTGTTTACCTCTGTCCCTTCTTCATTCCGAAATTCGAATTAAGGAGTGGCTTTTGTCGATTTGAAACGCAAAGTGCCATATGTCAAGTTGTGGATCATATCTCTTATCGGCGTTTGGCTTGTCCTTTTCTTGACATCTGATGTGGTCTTTGTCCGTCTACCTCTGTATGAAATGTCAAGAGTTAGCATTGGACAAAAGATCACTTTTTTAAAGCTGAATCCTTTCTAAGGAGTGATTAGTATGAAATGAGACAATACGAAGCGGAGAGAGAAAAGGGACGAGAAGAGAAGAGGTCAGGGTCTCTGTGGTGGTACTCAAAGATGGACCTCTCCACCACTATGTTCTATTTGCTTCACATTGTTCTTTGACCATTTTATACATTTTGTTCTCGTACTGCCATCGAAACAATGACTATGTCCACTTTCACATCTGTCGTTTGCATTTTGTCGCCAAAATCGCCTATTTTGTACAGGAAACTATCTGATTATATTCTTCATTTCGATTACTTCCTGACAACATTTTTTCATATCCTTTTGTGGATAGATAATTTCCGAGGGACTGCCACCACTCTTTGAATTACCACCACTTTTTGTCACTAAATTAGTGTTATCACTTGTTCTTCGCAATGCAATCTGAATGATAACTTCGTTTTGTAAAATCGACAATTTCTGAAAGTTCCAAATGAAAGTTTGTTTTTTTTTCTTAAATAGCGCTTTTCTCCTCACAGAACGTTTTCTTATTTTCGAAAATTCTCACAAAACAATTAGTTTCTATAAAATTTTGAGAATAATAATTGCTTTATGTAAGTATTATCATCTTCTGCAATTATGGAAAAGCATATTGACTTCGTTTCGAAAGTTTGACAATCAACCATTTTTTCTCTCTCCGACTTTTTGCTTGTTTGAGAAGTGTTTCGTTAACAATCATCATTAGCTACTCTTGGTACTTGATTGTCTATCATCTTTCGCTGGGACTGTGCTTAGTGTGTTGTATCGCCATTATACTTCTGAATAATCGATCGATGAAAAAAGGAAAGTGGAGGGCAGTTTGACAAAGGTCAATAGTTGTTGGGTTAGTGGACAATGTGACTCATCAGAGATGCTTGCTCTTGAACAGTTCACTTCTTTTTGTTGTGTTTTGTCGATTATTTATGATTAGATTTCAAGAAGTTTGTGTATTCTTTTGTTTAACAATATTTTATCACATTGTCAAATTACAACAGCATTTTGTAAAGATTAGGATATATGGAATGGTTCATAAAATGTAATCTATGCAAATTTCTCCTTTTTCAAAAGTTCTCATCTTTAATCATAAAACTTGCTCAGTAACAAATCATTCCTTATTTATTTCAATTACATCAAATTTCATCATAGCAAGAAGATTGGGAATGATGCACTGATCGAAACTGATACCATTGCTTTATAACCATTTTGTCATTTTCATCACATTAATTACTTTCTTTCCATGTTCTTCATGTGACAGTCCTCATATTTGTTGCAGAGCTGAAATCAAATTTCAAGAAAATCAAGTGATTTCAACAAAAATTTACATTTAATAGAATGAAACTATTAGTGATTTAATGAATTGATGGAGTAAAGAGATTTCCTATTGATTATTTTAATCGTTTAAATGTGCGTTAACGATTTAAAAATTATTCATAATAAGTCAGAACTTAAATATTTAAATCACTTAAATATATTGAGTACTTTTACTAGAAATATGCTAAACTTTTACTGTTGATAAGCTCCATTAGGAAACCTATTTTTCATCACAATACATTTTGCAGAAACGCTGTTTTCCTTTCACTATTTTCAACCTGATATTTATGCCATAGTTTTTCATTAATTGTTAACTTGTCAAGATGAAAATTCCTTTGTCTGAAGAGTTAATTGTTTTTAAAATAATTTTTTATTCGAATTTTTTTTTGCTTTCAAAAGTTAGTTGTTTTGCTAGAATTTATCTCTTTAATCTTTAGTTTTCAATTAATTTCGAATTTTATCAGTTTTTTTTTGTTTATTTATGCAAAAGTGAAATCAATCAAACAACCGTTTTCCTTAGTCCTCTCATCGATTTTGACGAATATTCGTTATCGACAACTATTTTCATGTATCATATTAGCAAGTGCCATTTTCATATATAAATCGCTCGATTCGGTTTTATGCAATAATATTTTGGTTTAATGCCTAAGTTAATTAAAGTTACAAAATAATTGAATTTAATATTGGTTCACAAAACAAAATTTTTGCCGATAGACGTTTCGTACTAAAATTTTTTTAGAATAGAAGCTTTGTAATGTGAAGCCTGGTCATGCTGCTTTATTATTAGAGCTGACTTGAGCATCTTGAGATTTTCAGATAATTTGAACAAAAATGCTTGGTATTCCACTGATCTCAGAATATATCCATAGAGTGGTCAAACCACAAATGGTTGCTGATAGAGTGGATTTTTTGAATTATTATGCAACATCACTGCTATTAGCTTTGGTAGCATTGGCTATCTCAGCAAAACAGTATTTCGGTTCACCAATTCAATGCTGGGTCCCTATGGAATTTCGAGGTGAAGGGATCACCGAACTTTATTTATTTGCTTGATTATGAATTCCAAGAGAAAAAAAATTGAGAAATTTACTTTTTAAAAGTTCTTTTGCAGGTGGTTGGGAAAAGTATGCAGAAGATTATTGTTTTATTCAGAATTCATACTATATTCCGTTTACGGAACAGATACCAGAAGAACTACATGAACGGAGAGATCAGATCAGCTATTATCGGGTACTATACTTTCTCCAAATATTCAACTAATGACGATGAAATTGCCGAATATAACTTTTAATCAGCCATTAATAAATTATAGTGAATAACAACTGTTGAATAGGAATAAGTATGCAACGCAGTACTGAATTTATTGCATTTCAGTGGGTACCGATAGTATTAGCGCTGCAAGCTTTGATGTTTTTTACGCCAAACTATTTTTGGAGTATTTTTTATAAAGAAACAGGTAATGTTCCGAGAGCTTTCCTCGGTTGTTAATTCTTTAACACGTTTCTTATTAGCTTTTCATCTTCAATTATTTTCCTCGAAATTAAATTTGCATAGTTCATTTTTGGAAAGATAAGTTGAATGAAATTTTAATTTCTATACAGCATTGAAGCAATTGTAATAATATCTCTTTATAACCTTTCTATTATTTAATAATAAGTAGTTGTTAACTGAAATATTCATTCCATGTTCTAATTAAAGTTTCTATTAATCTCTAATCTAAAATTTCGTCATCTTGAAATCTCACTTGTAATTCTTTAATAGCAATACAACCACAAGGGATAGTAAAGGAAGCTAAGAAATGTTCTACTTTACATGGTCATAGTCGTGACGTAGAAATTCGAAATTTGGCAGAATATATTGGAGATACAGTATCAGTTTTCAATTCTCAGGATAGTTCCAGAATGGTTAGAATTTTATGCAATACTTTTCTGTCTGAAAAAATTTAAGGCTCAATTTCTTTGACAATTTTTTCCGCTAATTTCATTTTTCTAATTTTTCAAAAATTAAATACTGTATTTCAGGGATTTGCTCGATCGGGTCGAAATGCTACAATGTTGTATTTGCTAACAAAGCTTCTTTACGTATTAAACATCATTGGCCAGATTTACATGTTAGATCACTTCTTCGGTGGCGACTATCTGCAGTGGGGCTTTCAAGTATCTCCAAGATTTCATCTTAGTTTCTTCTTTTTTCTAATAGAGATTGAAGATTCCTGGTAAATTTCGAAGATAGAAAAGTGAAATAATTCGTTGGATAGGTTTATCCATAATCAATAGTACTATACAAAACCATTACTGCCATTGCTTATTTCTAACCATCAACATCAATCTATGGTTGTAATTTAGGATTTAGTTTTTCTATATAATAATTGGTCTACCATATATAAGTAAAATACGGAATCATTATGAATTATCGGATTACCGAGTAAGCCAACACCTTGAATCATTCAAGATAACGTATCCACTTGTTAGTCAGTGTTTCAATATTGACTTGCTGAGTTAATATTTTAAATATCACCTTCACCATTGTTTTAATGATCAAAGTTAGGCTAAAAAAGTGTTTTATAGACAATAACGGATGTAGTATCCGGAAAAGAATGGATGGAATCAGCAATATTCCCACGTGTTATCATGTGTGACTTCCAGGTTTAACTTTTTCAACTTCGCTCAACAATTTTGTTTAAATTCATGAAATTTCAACAGATATTCAAAAAACCTTATCCGATAATTGCAAAGCTCTCAAGAAAAAGCAAGAAGATCCTAAGACGAACCATTCATTTTTCTTTCTCTTTTTCAGGTACGTCGCCTCGGTAATGTGCAGCGTCATACGGTACAATGTGTCATAATGATGAATATGATCAACGAGAAATTTTACTTATTTCTCTTGTTTTGGCTTATTTTTGTAGGTGTTTGCACGGTTATAAATTTCTTGTACTATCTTTTTCTGATGTGTATGTCAACAGCACGTGCGCAATTGGTATTGTGGAATATTAACAGACATGAGTGGAAGGTTTGGATTTGGCATTTGTTTTTCATTTATCTTTTTGATTCTTTCATTTTTCATCAAACAAAAACTTTGTTGATTTAATGTTCTTTGGAAATTCTCACTTCCATAAAGTACAGCTAAAGTAAGCGAAATTTTGTATCTTAATACTTTGTGCGAAACTGTCCTCATAGACCTTTTACATATTCAATTCTATTACTGAATTAGAATGAGATTAAATTTAATGTCGGACAACTTTTAGTTGCAACGTTAGTTTATAGACATTGAAAAAATTCTGCATATCTCCAGTTGTCCGGATTTCATAGTGACGATATGAAGCGTTTCGTAGAGGATTTCCTTCGACCTGATGGGGTACTTCTGCTAAAATTTGTCAGTGAACACGTCGATGCCAGAATATCTCGAGATCTTGTTAACGAGCTGATTCGAATTTATTCAAAACAGGTCAGATTGATTTATCAAAGACTTTCCCTTCGTACTATGCAGCTTGTTATTTTGGAACAAATTTTGTTTGAATTATTGCTGAAATTCTGTTGAAATCGGAGTTGTTCAATTGAAAATTAAATTTCAACTAAAGTGCTATAAATTTCAACAATTTTTTCTGCAGCAAAACATATCCATAGAGAATGACAGCAAGCAAACGTCGAGTGTATCTTCAGATGAAAAGGCGTTGCTGACCAATGGCAAGATCAATAAAAAGTATTATGGAAATTTTGGGAAAAATATTAAGGTTTCAATTTTATTTAAATCCATCTTTTCCGATTCCATATGAGTACATTTGTAATGATTTTATCATGTATTTCGCATTTCGTTTTTTCAAGAAAATTTTAGTATTTCGAAAATTTTTTGCAGTTTTGGAAGATTTCATGAACAAAAAAAATATGTGGGAAAAAGTTTTAAGCATTTTCACTCTCTAAGAAAGTTAATTTCTTCCAGTCTCTTTACCCTTCAAAAGGCAATATACCAATACCAAGTCAAATGTCGCGCTCACCACTGTATGGTGCCGGCTACGAAAGTGCCCCTGCTCTGGAAGATCTGGTTGACGGAACCCTACCTATTCGAGCGATGGTACGCGCTCGAATTGCGCAGTCTCAGAATCATCCCACCGAGAATGTTTATGGTAGTCCTGGATCTCAACTGCGGCAGAATACACCTACTGAAGTTTAAATTTGTCAATTGAATTGCTTATGCTAGTTGGACTGTTTGATTTACTATTTTCTCAGCTAGACAGTTTCATGTTTTTCAATGAGACGCTGATTTTGCTGATTTTTGCTTGTCTCGTTATTTCTTGATGGGTTAGGAAGCTCATAAATGGATTTTGTTTGCAAGGAATCATAGCAATTTTAATCAAATTCCTTAAATATATAAATAAAGAACCATTTCCAAATAATCAGAAACTGAAAATAGTCGTAGAAATATTACATTTGAAAGATTAAATGTGTCGCGAAGGTGTCGTTTCTCTTTTTAAACCTTTTGTAATATTGTTTACTTCTTTTTTAAAAACATAAAGACATCATGTTGATCTTTCAATATTATTTTCGTTTCAAACAGTATATATTTTGCGGGAAAAATAGTAATGTATTATTTCTTGAGTTGAAAGTTCACAAACGGCCAGAAATATCACAGCATAGTTTAGTGGATTGTCAACTCAATTTTTGGATTCACTTGTCCTTATCAGTGATGTGCATGTATTTAGTTGCAATTGACAAATGAAATTCGATCGTTTATGATATTGCAGAACATTCCATTTTTCTTCTTTTTTTTTTTTTTTTGTTAAACTTTAACTTTGAACGTACGATTCTGAAAATATTTTTTACTATATACCGTGCATAACATTTAAAAATTTACTACATGTTTCGGATGTATCGTGCAGAAATTAACCTTTCTGATTTCTCGTTTTTGCTACTTCACATTTTTGGTAGAGGAATGGACAATGTCAGGATCATTACTGTATTAAGTGAACATTTTAATATTGGATTTGTTTCAAGCATTCCACATTTGTGTTTCTCATCAAATTTTTCGATTTAAATAAGTTTTTAAAATTTTCTAACATTTTTTTACAAAATGTTAAAGAATTGTTACAGTTCCTTACAACCAATATAATGTCACTTGCCTATTTGGCCATGTTCGATGTGAGCCTTTGTTGCTGTTTATTTTATTTATCCTTCATATGCTTGTCTATTTGTTTGTCTTGTTCATCTGTCTGTTTAATACCACAGAAAGGCTTTTCTTAAATTTAATTACTATCTCATACTATTTTGAGCATTTCACTGGGTACTGAACTCATTATTCCGATGATGTTACTTTGATTCATGATAAAAACTTTTGAAATAACTGAAAATATCTACAGAAAGAAAGAACATCATTATCAAAGTCAATCACTATCACTGATAATCACATTTACACAACGTAGCATTACTGTCCCGCACTTCTTTTCTGTGATGTTTCCGATAATGACTGGTTTTCCTTACATTCTTCTTCTGAAAAAAACCTTAATCGATGGTTGTAATATCTTGCCTGACTTCATGTCATTCTATCATGACACTTTATTCTAGTACGCACAGGCTGTGCACGACAAGTGAAGTCATTTCTGCATTTTGGATAGTATTTTTCTTCTCAGATTGAAATTCTCATCGAAAACTTGAAATTTTGTAAAATTACTTTTGACTAGAATAATCCCGTCGAGTTCTTCGACAACTTCCTCAAAAATCTTTTCTGGATTATTGTCACCATCAACCTGGGAAAAAATTGGTTCTTTCGTCAAAAAAATCAAAATAAAAGAGGAGCAACATAAACAAACATGCTTAAATGCAGAATTAAAGATGACGGGGATTTGAACTCTTTCTTGCTTCCTATCCAAAGAATTGTTTCAGATCATAAAATAGCAAGCAACTTGTCACTAGGATATTAATAATAAGCTTGACAGGGTAATCCTTCGAACTAATTTAGCTTAAGATGCATCTTCTCAAAACATCTCGAGTTAGTATTAGGATAGAGTAAACTGTACTCATACACATACCACTTTAAGCTTTCCTTTATCATCGAAATATTTTAGCATCGGTAGTGTATTCTGCTTGAACATCTGCAGACGAGCATTTATTGCTTCCGAATTGTCGTCTGCATAGTTTGAAACAAAAAAAGTTTGGAGTAATTAGAAGTTTCTGAGTATTTGATGAGACGATAATATTGCTGCGAACTTTAAACTATTTAAGCATTCCATGACATTCAACGTTAATACACCTACACCTTTTAATTACCTGGCCTGACTACCACCTCATCCTTTTTGCGTTTCTCGATAGTTTTAGTGCAAAATTCTTCAGTGCAATCGATTAAGACCACCAAAGCAAGACGATTAGTCTGGAATGAAGTTGTTTTAGTCATTTCCATTGAAATGCTTTAGATCTCCTAACTCACTAATACCTGATTTTCAAAATCGACAGCTTGATTCTTCGCCCGCGGATAACCTTCAATAACATAACCACTACTAATATTATCTTCCTCGTAAATTTTTGAGTATAGTAATTCACGACAGATTTTCTGAAATAAATGGTATTAAAAAGGTTTCTCCTAAATACATTGAAACACCAAACTTCAATAAAATTCCTAAGACAACAATTAATGCAACTGAAAATGAAGGAAAGTCAACTTATCGCTGAGAATAAAATTGCTACCGTAGGTACCGGTTCACCGGCATCTATTTTCTTCCCGATTCTTTGCCACAATTGATCATCCGCATTTGATCGTACCTCTTTCCTAAGCAAATCGCCCATACTAAGATACATGAAACCATCATATCGTCGGGCTATACGCTTTGAAATTTCCGCTTTATTAGATCCTGGAGGACCTGAACCATATTCAAATTGCTATTTTATTTAGTTTTTTGGTGAACTATGCGAAGATAACAATTGATAGAGGTCAATCAATCAATTGATAGAGAGTAATTGTATTTAATTTTGAGATATTATTGTGCAATTCGAAAATTTCCGGCTCTATTAAAAATTTCAAGCATTCAAGATTGAAATCAAATATAATTATATATTTTTTAAAACTATATATACTTCAGTCTCAGAATTTGTTAGTAGCCAGACATAGTCTGAATGTGTACATAAGCATAGACTTCGTTAAAAGCACACTTCTTTGATTAATAAAACTGAATTTTTTATATCTGATGAAGCCATAAAATCACTCTAATATAGTAAATATTTGATGAAGGATGATTGCTATATTTTAAGTGTTCAAGTTTATTTCAGTGCCAATAAGTTTAATATATATTAAAATCGGCATCCGGTAAAGAAAATAATTTATTATTTCGGAAATAAAAACAGGAAATAGTTTATTTATTTAGTTTCGTAAGATGCTGTGTTAAAATAAAATGCCGAAATTCCTCTCACCAACAATGACAATAGCTAATGCGTTATTGGGTAGACCTGGAGGAAAGCGGTTATCCACTACGGATGTATTTGATTTTGAATCGGACGATGGTCCACCAGCCAACTGGTCTGAAACGTAATTTCAGTAACAATTACGTCAATATTTCAATATTAATGGAAAACAAAAATAACAATTTTATTGGAAAAGCTGGAAACAATTTCAACTTTCCTTTCACGCGTCTTTTATTTTTATGCAGTACAAAAGAGAAAGAAAAGTTGTGAGCATACAGAAACAAAATATTGAACTTCTAAAGTCGACAAGAATCTGAAGCAGAAACCACATCATCCCTGATGTTTAAAATCTTATTCTGTTACAAGAGGATAAGATAAAGATCGTAGTCATATTCCATAGTAAGCCAAGGTATTGAAACCATTCTCATTCCTTACAACCAATTTAGATTTCATAGCGCTTCATTATCTTCCCATTTGATTCCTCTGTTTTACAGATATTTTTATTGTTATCGTTGGTTAATTGTTCTATTCACAACACTTATCATTCTTGACTGCTTATGACTGTGATTGAAAAGATTGAATTTTGTTGGGATTCGTAAATAAAATGATACAAGGTTATACTTCAAATACAATACAGATGCACCTCCTCAGACTGTACACGGTCAGGTTTTTATTCCAGAATATCGCTTACTTTTTAATTTGTTTCTTTTTTCAAAGTTAAAGGATTTTCATGGTACTTTAAGCTCATCTGTTGATAATGAGGAGAAGCTTGAAGCTTGCATGTCTTTGTGAGGTGCGAACTAAGGCATTTGCCTTCAGGTAGAGCCTCTCCTTCTAAACAGCTCTTAAATAACGAATTAGACAAAGTCTGTCCATGAAAAGGATGGGTTCGCTAGTCATCCGTCAACTATTCTAGGAGAAGGACTTTAACCTCGTTTAATGCCTAAGAATATCCATCTAGGAGAAGGAAACTCATAACAAAATATACGTCCCAAGAACCTCACTACCATCGTCTTAGCTTACTAGGCCCTGTTAGATGAACTTTAGAAGTAAAGGAATAGTTCCGCGCATGTCATGTCTCACCTAAAAAATCTTTTGCGAAGACTGAAAAGAGCAGTGACTGGATCTTCGGTTGCGAAGCCTAGCTAATATGACGAGATGTCGAATGTGTAGTGTAAGAATTCATTTAACTTAAACTATTGAGCAACAATGTTGTAGCTAGTTTCTTGACAAGAACATCTAGACAGAATTTAGGATGAGAGAAGATAAGATAAAAGGTGTTCCCGATCATTATCAGTGAAGTATGCCTGAATACAAATAAAAGCCTGAAACATTGTTGAGAATGAACTCAAGAACTTTTGCATTACAATTTTTCTACAAAATCCTAAGAAGGAATGCAAAATGGAAAATTCTGTAATTGTTTGGAGTAAAACTTACTTTCACTTTTGTTACTATGCACTGATTGATTTTTACTTTTGGCGCTGTATATAGATCGGTGCGACATTTCGGATGATTTTGAAGTTTGCGAAATTGTCCTGCTCATTTTGTTCAGCGTCTTTTTAGTGTTCGGTCTGCCTTAAACTTGCAAACAGTGCCAAAAAATTACAGAAACGGTAAGTTTGTTGAAAGGCATGTAATAAATGGAGACTCATTATGTTTTTCTACTTTTTGAGTAAAATAAGTTAAGCAGTAAAGTAAGGTAAGTTGAATAAAGTAAGTGCTAAATAATACAGAAATATTTTAAAATAATTTCAGAGTTTTTGAAAATTATATGAATATTTGAAAGAAATGGTATAGTAAATACGCCTAAATGATCCAATGTCGACGTGATTTTAAATTCAGTCTATTTTAATCAATTAAGACTCATAATTAAACAAGATACAAGAATTCCTTACTTGATGTCTGTGGTGACACTTCCACATTTGATGCATCATTTGTAGCATTCGGCATAATTGGTGTCGATTGTGTTGCAGCTTCTAAATTAACCTTTCCAGTTAATTTACAATAATTCGATATAAACTGTACGAAGTTATTTATTCATCATTTTTCCCCAGTTTTTGAGGTCATGAATATGTGAAAAAGTTTACCACCGGTAGTTTCTGATATCTGTGGCCTTTCACGTGCTTCTGCACCTGTTGCTGCTCCTATCGTGGGAACAGTTTTGATTTCATCGGGTTTTGACTTATTTACCTGCAAAACAGATTAAATTTTAATTAATTCACAAGCGATTAGCAAATTTTCGATTCGAAAACTCAAAAACAATTCCAAACATTTTATCTTTATAAGAGGATCAAAGATCTGAAAGCATTAATTGTCACATTGCAGAATTAGTGAAAATAAATACATTATATATGTCATTACGGAGTCGTGATACATTTACTTCAAAATAATTCATAAAAGTGTTATGAAACGAGAAATTATAGAAATGTACGAGAAGATTGAAATTAGAAGTACCACATTTCCCTTGGATGATGATTCACGTTTTGAGGCAGTTAACGGCTTTTCATTTTCTGAAATTGATAAAACTTGCAGAAACTACTGACTACCATAAAATTAGCTCTGGTGTGCAGTCAGAAATGTTAAAAGCAATATTTTCTTTATTACTTACATTAGAAGCATGTCTAAGTCCGAACAGAAAGAATGTGTTGAAGAGTTTGCAAGTGCGGTCCTAAAAAAACCATTGAACGCGTCAAGCGCAGTTTATCAACCTTCCTTATATGTCCTAGTTTTTGAAATTACTTATGATTTTCCTGTTTATAATTTTTGATTAAAAATCTGTTCTTTTATTCAGATGGTTCTTGGTGATTCATGATTTTTCAAATTTTTTGTCAATGAAATTACATTTTGAAATTTCCCTAAATTTTACCAGCTGGTGTTTCTGGTGTAGGTTTCTCAGATGCTGACGTTGTTGTATTTAATATATCTCTCGCTGTTACCGGAGAATTTAAAGCTGACGTAGCAGGCTCAGCTTCCGTTTCTGCAGCACTGGTCTGTCTTAGATCTTCTTTCTGCTCATTCTCTCTTACTTCTGTTTTTGTCGCCGGACGTAATTGATTTTCAGAAATTTGTGCAGTGGCTACTGCAGCTTCTACAATTGCTGCAGCTTGTGTCACAGTAGCAACCTGAAAATTTTTACGTTTTTTAAGTCAGGAAATATGTTTGTGTAATGCCGTGAATATCCATATCATTCTGATTTTGAACACAGCTTCACTTCACAATTACTGAAATAGCTCGAAAACTGCAGAAATGGAAAAACTGAACGTCACATGAAGATTATGCGTGAATTAAGCTTACAGCATTAACAATACAAAAAGAATTGGTTAAAACAATGTGTGTGAAGTTAGGCGCAATGAGCTTAAACCAATAAGCGCTTTGAAATTATCAAAGCGCTAGATTTGACTAAATTGCCATTTCAGTCTAGACATTTATTGTCCTTTACTTCTTTCTTGTGACTTTTGCCACAAAATTCAACCACCACTTGGCCAACCTTATATCTCTTGAATGCAAATTAGGCCAAACCATTTAAACTGTTAATATGATTCACTATATTTCATCAACTTATCCGTCATAACGCTTCACTCAAAAATTTGGACCTTTCGAACAATATATTTGACAAAAGGTTTTTGATTTAACGTAAAAGGACGAGTGAACAGATATTAGCTCACTCCTTTCCATAACTCTCAACTCATCACTTATCTGTTATCATAGAGGGTGAGATATTTATGTAATAATATTGAATTCCTACCAAAATTTCCAATCCGTGTTCTTAAGCAAAACGTATTAGTTTTTTTTTTATTTTGAAGTTTCAGGCTTCTAAAATACTGCATTGTTTCACTGCAAATTCAAATATTTTTAGGTACCGTATCAGGTCGTTGTAATGGTGATCCCGCTCTTGAAGCCACTTTTGAAGTTGTGACTGGAACGCCAAGTTCCATTGCTCGCTGAATTAACAATTTCATACGTTCAAAAATCCATTGATCAGTTTGTTCTCCAGGTATCTGAAATTCCAGAAATAATTTAAATATTAAAGAAGTTAAAGAGAACCTTCTGAGGACAAATTGAAAAGTATATAAGAGACAAGAAAATGGACAATAATCAGGAAGCACTCTTGAATAAAACAATTCGTTGAAATTAAATGCATTTTAGTCAAAGTATTCCCACTCGTTGTATAAGTTATCAGCTGACCAGATGTAGCAATCGTTGGTCATCAAAATATTTGGCGCTTGGCAAAGTTTTGAGCTTGAATTCACGAATTTTGGCATCAATTACTTCTATATTTAATCCACGACTTTCCATATGTTGTCGTAGCGTATCTTCATCGTAATCCAGAATCATTGCCATATTTACAGGTCTTACCTGAATTAATTATTTCTACAGATAGTGAGAGAAATTGATTAGAAGATCATTTATTTATACAATTCGATTTTGTTCGCAGAATTTTCTCACCTCACGTTCGAAATTCTCAACCTGTCGTGCTTCACGTGGAAAACCTTCAAGAAAGAAAGCTTTTGCATTCCGATGCTTACTCATTTCCGCTTTTACAAGTCCAAGCGCTAAATTATTGGGTATCAATTCGCCTAAAAGATAATCAAAATATTTGTACAAAAAACTTCATTCTTTTTACTTTACTAGTCAAACTTTTAAAGTGAAAATATTTGTTTTCAATAAATTTCTGCAACTATTGTTCTTCAAAGGTGATAAATAAAAGAATTGATTGTCAGGCTTATATAACTTTAGCACTGGTCAACTTCAAATGAACCGCAAGATTTTGATGAATCCTGAAATGAATAATGGATATGCAAATATGCACAGTACATATAGAACAATATTTGTTAAAGTGAGGTAGCTAAAAAGCTTTAAGAAGACTAAAATGGACCTCGCTGATACCGCTGTGCTGCTTCTTTCCATTCGACATCAGTGTTCTGATATTCTGCGATCGCCGCTCGGATCACATCGGGCATGCAAATATGCACAAGACCGAATTTACTTAAAACTTCCTGCACTCGAGCTGCATGTCGTGTTTTGCCACCTCCTGGACCTCCTGCAGAGAGAAGAATTTTTTCAGTGTAATAATATTGCATAAAGATTTTTAGATATCACTGCAATCATTGCATTTTATTTGTGACTGCATTGGGGGATAAGTCTTTTTGGTACGGTCATCCAATCATTTATCTGATAATAGTTAACTAATTTTGTTTATTTGAATTACAACACTGGAAACTTTCAATACTATTTGCTAGAGCTATCTTTGAACGGGAAATATTACCTCCACTTATCATTGGATAGAATCAATAGTGCAACTTTACTTCGATGTGGAAACTATACGATATGATTGAAATTTAACAAAATTAATATTAAATTATTCTGATAACTGGAAATAGCAAAGAGATTATTCACAAAACATTGAACATACCCATGAATAAAATGATCGGCACGTCCGGTATTAATGTTGCATCTGTAGTTTTCATAACGGATGATGGTTGAAGCGAAGGTTTGTTGCTGATAGTAGCCGCAGAAGGAACGATCGATCTATTAGGACTAACTCTGAAGCAATGAACTTGAGATGATAGCGCATATCTCTGCAGTTAATTAGAGTATTATGGGAAATTCTGAAAAAAAAGAAACAGTTGTATTGGAATTCTCATTCATTAAGATAATTTGCTATGGCAATAAATGTTGTAGGAAAAATGGTACAGAATAACAAAAAAGTAAAAAGAGTGTAGATTGCTATTCGAATGTAGAAGTCAAGAAAGACCGCTACATTGTAAAAAAAAAAAAAAAAGCCTAGCAGGAGATTTGGGTGATCTGAATTCTCTCTTCACAATTTGGAAAGAAAAGGAGGAGGAAGAGGCTGTATTTTTTGTTATGAAAGTTCATAATTATTAGTGATAAATGGTGATAGTAGGCGGAAATCTTCTGCAAAAGAGATTTTAAAAAGTAATAGAAGCAGAAAAATCTGTGTAGAAAGGTACCACAGAAGTACCTATTAGAGGAGTTCAAGAAGAATAGGAATGACATCGGCAATATGCAAGAGATTTGCAGTTCCTTTATTGACGAAAATTGCAGCAAAGAGTTGCTTGAGGAGAAACACAGCCCGGAATTCAAAATCTTTCAAAAGCATTTCTGTTTCATCTTGTCATTTTCTATTCCTAATAGAATTGAGAAAGTGAACCTTTTAGTTTGTTTAGTACCAGGTGTCCTTGACTTTGCTCCTTTCTTTGGCTTTTCAGTTTGTGAAACTTTCAAACCTAAAAAATGCTCTTGAAATCTTCAAATTCATTTGAAATTTTTAATTTTAACTCTCTAGCTTGGTGATATTAGGCTGTAATATCTGAAAATGTGCCTTTTCTTAAATACCTGCAGAGAATTACAGGTACATTTTCTAAATACAGACATATGTTTCATTGAAAAATTGAAAAAGACATAAAGATCAGAAATTCTAAATACAATATCACTAAATTATGCAAAAAAAAAAACCGAAAATAAAAGCAATCACCTAAAATTTTGAATTATTTTCATAATTCATTATTTAAATTGAAGGTATTTTTTGCAATTTAAATCATTTTGTCTCAAAAATTTCCACCATAAAATGGTTTTATTGGTCAAGCAACTTGGTCTGTAAAAAACCTTTTCTCAATTAAATTAAAAAGTATTCAAAAGAAGACAGTTACCCTCATGGTCGAGTTTCGGAAAATATTAATAATATATAGCAACTACTTTTTATGCCAAATCTAATTAATTATTATCAATAAAGCTTAGCAGTTATTGGATTTTAGATGGACTTTTATTTATCAAATGTAACAATTTTTACAGCTTTAAAAACAAGAAGAGATTTCAAATAGGTGGTCAGATGGACTGGATGATTCTTATTCTTGATAATCCATTTCTGGAAGAGTTTGAAGAAATTTATCGAAGATTTTTCGTTCGAAGTTTAAACGGTAAGAAATGAAAAATGAAAAATATGAGAAACATATAGGTTGACATACATTACGAGTGATAGCAGCTTGCGCGTGACATCGGATATAATTTATTAATTTTAATTAATTAATTACGATCATTCCTTGTGAAGGTGGTCGAAATAAATAAAAATGAGATAGAATAAAAAAAAATGAAAATAGAGATAGGATAAATAGAGAAGAGTAAAAAAACAAAGATGATGGAATTGAAAAGGAGAAGAGAATGGCAGTGGTTGAGGTAATCATATGCACTTCGGGAAATGAAAAATTCTTACAAAGTTGCTTTGCTTGTTGAGTCATGCATAAATGACATGCAAAAAAGCGGAGGAGCAATTTGATATATTCAAATTGATACTCATAACTCTTTTTCTAAAGTTTGTTATATTTGTCACACCTTCGAATTTTCATTAGTGACAAAAAATAACCTGTGTTTTACAATTTTGCTTTAACGCACTTGCTCTCGGCTACGAATTTGCAAAATGTATTTTAGATTTTCTAACGCTGGATACAACCAGCTTAGGTTTCTGGTTGAATTCATGGTTTACTAAGATTGGATGACCAGATTACTTGCTTTTCTTTTGACTCATTCTCTTCTAACGAAACATTAGAGAGCAAAAATGTTACTCAAGATTTTCACATTTTTAATTCGGCATATATCAACTGACCAGGTTTGACGGGCGGTTCTTCATACTCTTGAAGCACTTTTTTGTCAACAAATGAATCCCATTTGTATTCGAAATTCGGATTTTGACGTACTTTATTGAGGGAACTTTCCAGGAATGCAATCGGATCTTCTGGTTTGTTACAAATCAATCCTGTTATTAGACTCTGCAATCCCATTATCATACTTTGTGAAGTTTCATTTTGGTAAATTTCTGAGAAATTTCACTACTAGTTTTAGAAAGTATCTGGTTAAAATACAAAGGAATCTGAGCAATATGCTAATCATTAAAGTTAATATTCAATAATTTTTGAGTTTTCAAAGTTGGAGTTTGTGAACAGAGATCAAGGTTGAAAGAGCAGGATAATAAGGACAGTACACAGCTCATGGGAATATTACCGCTACTTCTACAATTAAAGTCCGAAGGAATCTCCTCAGAATTCAGTCATCTAATTCTAAAACATTTATAAAGATGAGGTAAACAAACCTGTGTCTGAAAAATAAAATTCAAAAGTTGTACTTTAGTAAGAAATTATGTCGATGCTGGAGATAGGTCTTGAACTTGCAATTTTGGATTACTAGACATACACTCTAACTGACTGCAACGTTATCCTTAGAAAATTCTGGGTAAATAAGCTGATCCAAAAAATTGAATTTAAAGGTTTTGTTAAGAAATTTTTTTGCTAGAGACAGCTGTAATCACAAAACCATATTCATTCTTTAAATCTGCAGAGATCTCGAGGATATTTTTATGACTTCGAGGGGATAATGATGATTTTCAGTTTATAACTCTTCCAAAATATTTAGCACATTTTTCCAATTTCTTTGTATAACGACACTATTCGTATTTTGTCCAACAGCATGCTATTACTTCTCGATACATAGATCGCTAGATAGACTTACATAGATCGTTAGATATCCTTAATAGATCGCTATATAGCCTTACATAGATTGTTAGATAGCCTTATATAGATCGCTAGATAGCCTTATAGATCGCTAGATAGACTCATATAGATCTGGTTTTTCCAACTCTCTTTGCAACGATCGCTTCTTAGTGGTAAATAATTTCTCGAAATGACTGATTTAGTTTCAAAAGATTTTGATTAGAAAGAAAAAAATTCATGTAAGAAGGCACGAAACTTTGACAAGAAAAAACTCTTCTATTCTATTCAACTTTGACAAATCACTGAAATATACATGTAAAATTGTTCTTACTCAAATCAACGTTCAAGTTGAGATACGACCTTTATGCCTAATTTAAATATGATAGATCTATTCTATCTACAAGCACTTTGCATCTGGATCAACTAGATGCCCAAAGATGATTGTACAAATCATCAGGGAAAGGCAGATCATGAAACAATTTTTATATCAAAACTCATGAGTAATAAATAGTAGTTCCGTCTGAATTTAGCCTTGGTGAATAAACTTTTTGTTTACAATTTACGCACATATCAGACTAATATATCGTAATCACTCAGCGTTCGTGAAAAATGGTAGCGGCTTCGAAAAGTTTTACAAAACCCAGAAAGTAACTGAATATGTCAACCAGCAATATTTCAGAAAAAGATTAATACCGCGGACAATTGTGAATATAAGGAAATCGAGATGATAGATTTAGAGAAATAAGAAAACAAAATGTGAACAAAAACGGAATGTAGCAAGAGTAGTTAGTTATCTTAACTGGGCCAATTACAATTATATGCAATGAAAGAATGAATGGGGACATGATACATTCTTAAAGATTTCCTGGTTTACATCAATCATTTCAACTTAAATTTTAGTCGAAAATTGTTGTTTAACATTGCCATACACAGCAATTTAATGGAATTGGATGACAATGGTACTGAAGCAGTACTTTGAAAAAGGAAACAATCATCTGTAAGAAATCCATCAGAGAGTTTTTGGAATTGCAAGGTTTGGGATTGATAAGAAAAAACCGGCCAAATAAGTGAAAGCCTGAAGAAAGCAGAAAAATTGCTCACTAACAGAACGGCCGTGTATAGTGGTAAATATCTTTCACAATTTCCATTCTCATAAACCTTCCTATGAGAATCCCGATCTCCCTGACAACAGTAACCGGCCTTCTTGGACATTATACCTTCCTATTTGTTAACACTGATAGTAAAAATTGATATCAATGAGAAAAAAAGACTATAAGAAGTAAGAAATACTGACCTGAATCAGATGATTAATCAGAAAGGTAAGTTGCTTTCATTCATTTTTTGCTTCTTCAACTTCATTACCTATGCATTGAGTTTCAAAAGTCAACACATAGCCACCGGATGTATGAATAATATAAATTGTTGAAAATAATCATATCTCATTTCTTGTTCTCGTTTTACCTTCGCTTATTACCTGACAACTGGCCATTCAGTTGACTTACTCAGATTTACCTCACTTCTTTTAAGTCCTAAGTAAGAATCAAAGTATTGCGCTCAAAACCGATCATTAATACCTAAAAGTTACTGTAGAAAAGCAATGACTTCACTGCTTAAAATTATTACTGACTTTATCAATATAATGTGTCTTTCAACTTTTTTTTAATGATATCAAATTATCAGAAAATCATCAATTAATGATCCAGTATTAAACAATTTTGTTTTATAATTGCCTTGCAAATTAGTAAAGTTTATAAATTTAACAAATTTATATAAAGCTGAAAATGAGGAAAGAACCTCAAAGAGTTGCGGTATAGCGTGTTCCTGAAGATAACGTTTAGCTTCAGCACCCATCAGTCGTCACTTACGGCTAAATTTAGGATTCTGCTGAAAAAAATTTTCTTCTATTTAATAAGCATTAGAATTGTATAAAGTGTTAATCTTATTCCCTTCACTTTTTTCATAAATATTACCATTCACTTAATTAATTGGAAATTTAAAGTAGTCATATGTTTATTTTTAAAATAAATCTTGTATGCTGCTTACGTTTCATTCTATTCAAAAGTTTCGAAGATCTACAATGGGCAACATTAACGAATAGTTTTGCTACTGTAAAGATAGTAGGACGTCACTTTTTTTTATTCATATAGTCAAAGAAGTCTGTCTAAAACACAAATCACTTTTTTATCTTTGTATCCAACCTTTGACCTTAACTTCCTCTTATCATCATCTGAATTTTGCGTTAATGGCCGTATCTCAATTTCCGGATGGAGGACTGAGAATTGTGTCTCCGATGATTTCGCCATCTTAAATTTTCTCTGAATGACGCATATCTTCATCCTTTTTAGGTTGGCTACGTAAGAAGAAAAGGTAAAGTTCCCAATTTATTTAGACCGATGCTTAATTAACTACCTTGTCCAGAACAAAAACAGAGTATTTCAGTTTCGAGCTTAGGCACATACAAGCAAAAAAAAAAATCATTAAGTCGGAGCTAAATCTTTCATCTTTTCTTATAAATCGAAAGCGAATTGCATTTCTAACATCACATCAATTCAAAAATCATCCTTAAGATGTCCCCAGCTATATTTCATGCTGTGTTTTTGTAAAATTTAAGATCTCCAAGGTCTCATTAGCTTTCATTTTTTCTATCTAATCAAGTAAATTCATTTAATCCCTGCAGAAAACATTTCTCGCGCACTACTAGTAATTTCATCATTCAAAGAGAGAAATTTGAAAAAAATGTCATCATCCCTATTTTGAAATTTTCCATCGCCATGACAACAATATAGTGTGACACCAATATTCAAAATGCAGCAATAGTTTTGCGACACTTTTCACAGTGTTCATTTTTTGCCTTTTACAGCTTTTTAGGTATATTACTCGGAAGTATGCATCAAATATATTTTCTCCTGATTGATAAGAAATATTTATAATAAAAGTAGGAAATAATCTTTGGAAATAAAAGGATGTAATTTACAGTATCGTCAGGTGTGTTAACATTATTGCACAAAAAAGCAGTAGATCAATAACGACAGCAGGAGTACAGTAGGATGGATAAGGCATACTAATTCACGAACTTAGGATATGAAGAAGAACTTCAAACCGAAATGGATTGGTCGCCTTCTCTCTGTCCTCCCACAATCTTCCCAATATTTCTGTTATTTCTTGACAACTTTCTTCCTCGCCATTCATTTAATGGAAATGGAAATGAACAAATCGAAGAAATCAAAATGAGCATAAAGCACAAACCATTTTACAATAATCATTCTACTGTTATGCAATTAATTAACCTATAAATGTGTTGTTGAAGGATGGGGAGTTGGTTGTGGCTGATTTAAAACTGACTGCACGATTGTGAGCTTCTCGTTCCCTTATTTTAAATCAGCCTGGTTGCTATGACGATTTCACTGACTTGATTGGATTTCAAATACAAATACCACTAACACATTCATACATATTGTCTGATCAAAACAACCAAACAAATGTTGTCTTGTTCATACTGTCCAGTATTATTATATTCATCTTTCCCACTTTATCTGATTGGAAAATCGAAGTAAATGCTAAATTTATTTTTCAAAAATAAATTTTCAATAATATCCAAATCAATTGGCTGTTCAGGTAGAGCTATGTTAGCCTTCTCTAGTTTTTCCAACAAATTTTTCAAAAAAAAATTTGTTATATTCAAAATCTTAAAAATATTAGTAATTATTGCAATTAACATAACATACAAATAAGGGATTGCTTATTTTGATAACATTTCAATGAATGTAAACAGTCGTAATTAAATTGAATGCACTAAACTAATACAATGCCAGCAGTAATAGTTTAATTATTTACTGATTGTACAAATCACTTATAGATTTATTGTCATTAGAATTTGTGGATTTCAGGCTGCAATCAGAAGCATAATTTTAGCACTAAAGCCAACTTTCCTTTAAAATGAATTCTTCCAGCTTGGCGGTTTTAAATTCATTATAAATACAAATTCTCTTTCCTTTTTTTTTTTTGTTTTGAAAACCCCAGTATATTCGCAATATCTGCGATCATGCGTGAAAAGTGGTGTCAGGAGGAATGCAACCGATCAACTGATAATCGAAATAAATGCAGCCATTTGCAATAGTAACAGTACGCCCTTCTGCTTTGGCTTTTCGTATTTCTGCTTCCAAAGTCAAAATGTCCATACCTGGCGGAACCTTGGCCAGAGCTGCTGCCTGTTGCATCATCATCGCTATACCCATTCCAACGCCATACCTGAAGTCAAAGTTTACAAGTGTATACGGGGTATTTTCTGCATGTTCCCGAGAGTTTTTAATTCATTTTTTAAATCCATGTTTGTTTTCCTAAACATGAATGTTTTTAATTATAAATGTT